>NW_018403450.1:347470-392536 GCF_002113885.1 Mizuhopecten yessoensis | reverse complement strand
CCCCCCCTCCCACCCTGAATATATTTTCACCATTTCCTCAATTTTTTCCAACATGGAAACCCCCAAGGAAAATCGGAACCCCCACAGATAGGTCTCTGGATCCGCCACTGCGATAGGTTTAAATGTAGCAGATATTAGTTAGATTTTAGTCGCAAGGTGACAAAACTGTGGACATCGGTTGTGCAACACAGTTAATTCCGACGATGTGATTTTGTCTGTTCCCATCAGGTCTTAACTTGTATTTCTATTCATGATCCTGAAAACGCCTCAAAGGTTTTACCAAAATGTTGGGATGATATGCCCTGTGATAGGTGCATTTGGCACAGTATTTTGGGTGGTAGCTCTCTTAAGTCGGGCTTCATTGAGTTTGTCATCAATAGCAATGTGTGTTATAGGACCATAACAACATTTGCTAAAACATTATTGCTTAAGTAGCACATCATAATTGTCAGTTTGTTGAAGCACAGCACATTCCGCTGTTGTTACTCGAAGGTTTAAGCTTAGCACGTGCTATTGTAACATGCAGGTTAAAACGTCATATATGCTGTCAGTTTTAAACATGAGGTAAAACTGTGCATAGATAACATCGCTCTAAATGTTATGTCGGATTTTTTGGGCGATTCATGTGACATCTTTATGTGTCACCTACAAACCAACATTAATGTCAAAACACGTATTTGTGATGTGTCGTGTCATTAACACATTCTATCTAATGACCTTTAATCATTATCATTAGTATAGCTCATATTATAATAATTCGGACCTTCCCAGATAGGACGATCATTCTGTGCTATTTATCTATATTACCGACAGTTATTGCAGTTATTGACGATAAGGTCACTTTGTTGTTTTTGTATTTCAATATAGGCTACTTATTAGTCATACGGAATCAAAACAAAAAAATGCATTCGTGTTTATATCGGTAATGATATACAAATTGTTTTTGAATGAGTGTTGAGAAAATATTTTACAGCAGAAATAAGTCTTCTTTTTAATGATTTTACAAAAGACCTTCTTGTGTCTAGACGTTCAATCTGACTCATTTTTGTTATCGGATATTGTTACAAAAGTAGGTAAAATCTAGTTTCGTTTTATTATGTATAGCAAGTTAAGTTCACTTTCTCTGGCTCTCTGTATCGACATACTTGTTTATTTAATAAATGCTTCCATCTTCGATTAATAGTGATTATTCATCAACATTTTAGACCATTGCATCCTTCTATAGTTTCATTATAAAATACCTTGATCCGTATTAGAGCAGTATTGTTGTGGTATCATGTTATAAACAAAAACAGATTGACTTTGAATTGTTTGTACTTACAAACAAAATAATAAATAAGTAAATAGATCAATAATAATAATCCCTGTGGTATCTTAAAGTTGAATATTTCCCAAGGGAAATCCTGCAATAGATATATCTATACACATGCACCATTGACGTGAGTTCAAGGAACATTGGTTTAGACAAGAGTCGGTTATATATATAACATATATATCACATGTCCTTTTCTCCATCACTTAATCCTAAATTCCGGTGAATATACTATTTTCAAGTAGAAGCATTTTCTTGCAGCATTGTTTTACAATAGTTCACTTACCTTTACGCGGCCGTTTTCGGTTCGTTTCCATGACAATCGTATTTTTCTCGTCATCATGTGAATCACGATTTATAAGTAGATTTGCCTTGCAACAACAGCTTAAGGCGATTAACAGAATCAGAAGTCGGCACATTTTGGTATGTCTTTGGTAGATTATAACACCACACTGTCTTTATGATAATATCAGAATATGACAGAAATATTCAAACTGTGTTAACCCTTTGAGTCCTAAGTAAACTTAAAATGTTCGTACTTTTATAGAACAAAGATGTTGGAACAATCACCAGTGCGATTGTTTTCGTCTCTTACAGGACTATATACGCCAACAAGCGTTCAGCTTGGTTTGTTAGGCTACCTGTGTAATTACTACACGAGTACTCCACTCCACCAGGCTGCTGTCGTGTGCGTCGGCAGTGTGGCAGGCGTACAGGGGTATGAGGATTCCTGCTGACACCGCCCCTCTTTTATACGCCTGTCACAGAACGGCGTATTATAAACAATGATCGAAACACAATAGGGACAGTCCGGCTAATAGCTTTTCGTTTTTTATTGCTTTATTTGCATGCTTATTACGGATTATGTTTATGATAATGTGATGTAAAAGTTATAGGTTTATTAGAAAACTTACATACTAGCCATGTTCATTACACACCTATCTCATTAGCATAAAATTTGATATAATTTTCGATCTGTGCCACATGCCATATAGCCATTTGCAAGGAGGATTTAATTAATCCACGTCCCTCTAAATAAGATGCATAGTATGTTTTAGCTAGTAAAATGACATAGTTTATCCTTTACACATGACTGTTTCATCACTACATTTACACACCATGTTTAAATTGGTTGATTAACATACCCTTAATTTTTAAGTACATTTAATTAGTATCTATATATTATACTTCTGCTAATTGATATCAGAGATTCTTTTTTGAAAATTAAAGATTTATCTAATTCCACACTTCAGAATGTTGGTAAACAAAGTTTTGTTTGATTTGATCTCAAATTTATTTATAAATAGTTCAATCCGAATGCCTGGGGTTTCATTTAAAAACACGCATTTACGGATATTTTGGTATGTAAGATTTTTTTATTTTTTTTTGCTTTATTGCACAATGTAAAAAAAAAACACGATAAAGAAATAAAAGACTAGCTGCCTAGACCAATGCAATGTGTGGTTCAACATCATCGGGTTCCTCAGTGATACTTCTTAGCTTCACTGCAGACGGACATAGACCTCCACTACAGTGTGTTAAAGTAAGTGATTTGTCTGTCACAGCGTTTTTATATGCCTTCGTCAAATACACATACCGAGGTTTTAATTATAGTTATAAGTTGTGCCTAAATTAACTGAACAGGAAAGATACATGATATTGTCGAGATTGTAGCAATAATGGCCGTGTTAATTATAAAAAAAACTTAGCAGTGACGTGCTCTTACATCGTAAAAAGAATGATGTAACTGTTGGTGATTTACCTACTTAAGGTCGCCTTGCCTCATAAAGGCTTAACACTAATTCATCCTAGCCATGGTATGTTCTTTTTAAGGTGGCTCCACACATCGTCATCAGCGTCCATTTTCGTGACGTACTTCCGGAAAAAGTACAGCTCGGACTCAAGTATCTTGATCGAAATGTGCATGTACACAGTGTCGTCATTTCCGTATTGCGTATCGGGCATTCAATATTGTAGTGCAAATTATACTAACACCGGGGCCGTTTTCGTTTAAACGGTCAAACCGATCGGACCACTGTTGTTCGTTTATTAAATAAGGTCGGACCTAGTTATCTAATGCTGCTTTCAGGCGAGCCCTGAGAAAGCCTTACAATGCCTGCATACACATTTGCAGGTCCGCCAGGATTTATACCCGAAATTGTTACATTTATAAACGGTCAAACCGTACAAATCCGTACAAATTCAATAAAAAACGCTTTGTGTAGCATGTGTTACATATTTTGCGATAAATAAAATATTTGTAGGGTTAATTAGAAATGCTTCTTTTCTTTTTTTATTGTTGTTATTGTTCCGAACAATGCCACACACACAAAAAATCCGGAAAATATTGAAATTGGCGAAAATTCAATTTTTTGGTATTTTTTCCAAAAAAGTCCCCAAACTATCGGAATGTTTAGATTTTCATAAAATCAACTCTACATAGTTGCATAACCATTATAAGAAAGTTTCAACAAATTTTGCTCTTTATTGCGAAAGTGTGGAGCCACCTTAATTAAATTAACTCAATCGGTTAAAAAAAAACGATGACAGCAAAGGCAACGAATTAGTGTCCGCCAATGATTTGATATGCTGCTTATTAACGCTATGTTTATGAAAATCCAACAAATGTAACTAAATATTGCATGAATACAATCATGTTTACAGTCCTTTTATTTGTAATCAAAAGCATTGATAAATAAACATACACAACTGCCTAATTATGGAATGTTTATAATAACATTTCCTTATATTGCCCGAATTTATTCAGCTACAGGCCAATCTGAACTAAGATGTAGATTTATGTCTTTATTGTGTCTAATCTAGTGAGCTAATGACTATTCCTGGCCAACATAGCCTTGAGTAAGGCTAGTTGACCAACACTTTTTGCCGATAGGGTGACCGATCAAAGTGTTGTAGATGTCACATACTCATACAGCTCTCTATTATCATAACCGTGCCTGGTGACATAACGTTATCACTAACATAACGACTGTATCGGGTTGTTTTGTCCGGAACGCTACAGTAATCAGTCTCCTATGACAACACTTGAAAATAAGCATGTCATCATACATTGTACACAACACAACGATGAAACGTTTAAGAACCGATTTTGATTTCTAACTTTTTGGCCCCATCCCATATGAGATCTAGAAGGACGAAACAGGGGTATAGTGCAGTGTTCGTCATTTCTGACCTAATATATCTATTACCGAATTTCGAAAATGTAATCACTTGTGTGAGTCTTATGTTCGTCTTGATAGCAATAGAACGTTCATAAAGGGGATAGATTTTCATGACAATTTTATTGTCGACAATTGTATGGTGAACATTTTATTTACGTCCTAATAAAGATTTTTCAGAAAATGTTAAAACGTTATTGTTGTCGAGTACGGATTACGTAGTTTTATAACAAATGACAGCAATGAAGGCTAACTATAATTTCCATTTAAAAAAATGATTAATAGAATACATGAAGGGGCGCACGCACCTCTTAAAATATCTAGTAAACTGACACAGAAAGCCAAACACGTAATCAAACGCTGAACCCGATTGAACGCACGCGCACGATATGGTACAGAAATAAAATCATCATACAAGATATCTGACAGAGAATATTTTGATATTACTTAATAGTGATTGTGCAAATAGCTTCCATTATCAACAAATTATCACTACCACTGATATCGCTGATATTTCATATATGTAGGTAACATAACGCTCTAATGCTTTACCGAATTTAGAAACCGCCTGATGATGTTGGTATTACGTTTCCTTTCGACTTTAAGATTTCCTTTCAGTTGAGTTATAATTAGGATATCATAAATCGTCAATGTGTTTCTATGTGAATCAAGATATTTCAACTTTTCAGATATCTTTAGACCCCGATAGCCCGATTTATCGATGTATTTTTATTTTCAGTCCAACGTGAACATGAAGAATATACAAATATTAGGCTCAGTGACCTTATATAGACTGTGTTTAGCAGGTCCACACGTCAAATGATGAATTTTGTGGGAGGTCAAACAGAAAAAACAGTGCACGTACATACAACTTAAACAATGTATACCTTACACAATTAAACAAAACACTGTCGATTTTTACCGCCTTCATTCAAGGATGAATTAATTGTGTTAGCTTAAAATCTATATATCAAATAGTTAGCATAAACAAAATATTGCAATATGTTTTAATCGGTGTTGAAAACGATGAATTTGTATCAAATGACACAACTTAGATTTCAGTTTTGATGCTTATGAAAATATTCGAGATTCAAATTTAATCGCTGTCTTTAAATTAATTAAGCTAGACACGTGACATTGTTGTGTTATTTCTTACCTTGGTGTATGATATCTCACCTAGATACGTCACTACATTGTATGATATCTCACCTAGACACGTGTTTCTGGTGTATGCTATCTCACCTAGACACGTGACTTTTTTGTATGATATCTCACTTAGACACGTGACTCAGGTGTATGATATATCACCTAGACACGTGACTCTGGTGTATGCCATCTCACCTAGACACGTGACTTTGGTGTATGATATCTCACCTAGACATGTGACTTTGGGGAGTGTATGATATCTCACCCAGACACGTGACTCTGGTGTATGATATCTCACCTAGACACGTCACTACATTGTATGATATCTCACCTAGACACGTGTTTCTGGTGTATGATATCTCACCTAGACACGTGACTTTTTTGTATGATATCTCACCTAGATACGTGACTCAGGTGTATGATATCTCACCTAGACACGTGACTCTGGTGTATGCTATCTCACCTAGACATGTGACTTTGGGGAGTGTATGATATCTCACCCAGACACGTGACTCTGGTGTATGATATATCACCTAGACACGTGACTCCGGTGTATGATATCTCACCTAGAAACGTCAATACATTGTATCTGATTAAACCTAGTCACGAGATCCTGTTTGTATCAGATCTTAACTAGTCATGTTACTGCACTGTATCGGATGTAGCAGTCTCTATCTTGGTAACAGAGAACAACTATTATGTATTTCTAGAACTGATTAACATAATCATGTTTAAACATGAAATATGAATTGATCATATCGTCATAATTTTATAAAATGTTAACCTGAAACTACATGTATGGTCATGTTCTTTCATTCAAATTCATAGACATTTGATAATTAATACAAAACACTCATAGTTTTTGTAGATCCTTTCTAATACAACAGTTTGTCGACTTGACTAAAAGCTAATGGAGTCAGATTTGAGTGAGTCTATGGACCTCAATTGTTAGGCGTGCTAGGCTGTGTCCTGGTATTACGTAATCACGATTCCTTCCAAGGTTACATTGACTGGTTTTAAAATTCTGATTAGGATGTATATTTGAACATGTCATCACTCTAAAGACTATCTATATTCTGAACTGATCTTTACACATATCTACAGTGCATGTACGTGTATTATAGTACACAGGCACAGGTGTCACGAACGAATTTTGCTAATAAAAAATAATGACCTCATAAATGTTGTTTACAAAATAAAACTGCCTCCTTCATCTAAGCCTTCCTTACCAATTAAGAAATGAAGGTCACGATTTTTGTGTTCGCTTGATTTTCCTTATATAATTACAGTTATTTTACATGTTAACAAAAAGGTGTATGTATTACCGTACACCATATTATGTCAAAAAGGGTGTTGAAAGGTTAGTGTCAGTTCGTTTCTCTCGATTTTAATTCTGTTTTTTACATTCTATTAATAAAGATCAAGGCATATTTTGTATTTTTATTTCGAATGGTAAACATGGGACAACTGATATATCGTGGTAGCTTATTGTAAAGTATTGCTTCACAAACACTTTGGGGTAACGGTAAGTTGGTACCATGACTCGTACAGATAACGCTGCAACAAAGTTACTTTTTAACATTTGCTTGTTATTCGTAAAGTGACTATACTTTGTACATATTGTGTAGTGGTATGCACCGCTCTCGTGAAAAACAACTGAAAATCTACACCACTCTCGAAATATAATGTTATTCATGAACAAAAAAAGGGATATCATCCCTATATGTATAAAGTGTTGACGATATTTTGTACTCCGCAAGAAATAATATTAGACATTTTCATCACTGTTGAACGAAACATTTCAGGTAATTGTTTTTTTGGTAAGTGAAATGTCTTAATGTAAA
Source organism: Mizuhopecten yessoensis (assembly GCF_002113885.1). Taxonomy (NCBI): domain Eukaryota; kingdom Metazoa; phylum Mollusca; class Bivalvia; order Pectinida; family Pectinidae; genus Mizuhopecten; species Mizuhopecten yessoensis. Next base: position 385,055 of record NW_018403450.1, on the reverse strand, counting down.
TCCTAGTATATAATATATTCATTCATACGAATTTGCAAACATGATAAAAACGACCTCGTCCAACCTATTGGCTAAACTATGATCAGATATAAAAAGATGAGATGATCTCAATAATTAGGAGTGACCCTATTGTGCTGGTCTACAGGCTACTGTACAGAAGGAAGATGACGCGTGTAGTAGGCTGAGGCATGATGATCTCATCATAGAAAATTGTGTCTGTTTAATTGTATACCAATCAGAATCTGTGCATTTATATTGGTGTTAAATGCATATTATGTCAAGTGAATGTTTTTGACGCAACGCCTACGAATAGTTCTCATCAATTTTCTTCACTTTAGTGTACTGTACAATATCTAATGTTGTTTCATTATCACATTTATTTTATTGTTGATATTGAATGGATACATAACCACTATGTATACGCTTTAAACCCCCATTTGGAAGAAGTCTTAGGTCCAAATGTTACAAGTATTTGTTATTTGAAAAGAATAGTGTTTCAAATATTTATATAACTTGCTGTCTAATAGATGTACATGTATCATCACTGTCATCATTATCAAATATCAGTTTGGTCAATTTCCATTAATTTCCATTTCAGTTTATCCTATTTTATTATACCGGATCTTAAACGTAATTAAACGTAACATATTAATTTTCGTATAAATCGCGACAAAGTCTCTCTCGAATTCAACTATGTATGCATAGTAATGCATGCCGTCAAACATTACTTTAAAGCAGAACAAGAAAATTAATCCTTAAAATAAGTACATATCACATGTACTCGCTATGTAAAAGTGCAGGTGAAATACCAGCAATCTTTCGTAGTTAGAGGTGACAAGAACAATTTTTAGACACGATGCTGAATATCTAACCATCAAAAGTACTTACTAAGTAAGAAACACCGAAATAAAACGGGTTACAACATCAGGCGAGACAATCAAATAACCGAAATAAAACGGGTTACAGTATCAAGCGAGACAGTGGAATAACCGAAATACAACGGGTTACACCGTCAGGCGAGACAATGGAATAACCGAAATACAACGGGTTACAGAAACAAGCGAGACAATCAAATAACCGAAATAAAACGGGTTACAGTATCAAACGAGACAATGGAATAACCAAAATAAAACGGGTTACAGTATCAAGCGAGACAATGGAATAACCGAAATGAAACGGGTTACACTGTCAGGCGAGACAATGGAAAAACAGAAAAACAACGGGTTACACCGTCAGGAGAGACTTTGGAATAACCGAAATACAATAGGTTACACCAGCCGAGACAATGGAATAACCAAAATAAAACTGGTTACACCGTCAGGCGAGTCAATGAAATAACCGAAATAAAACGGGTTACACCGTCAGGCGAGACAATGGAATAACCGAAATACAACGAATTACGCCGTCAGGCGAGACAATGGAATAACCGAAATACAACGGGTTACATCGTCAGGCGAGACAATCGAATAACCGAAATACAACGGGTTACATCGTCAGGCGAGACAATGAAATAATCGAAATAAAACTGTTTACATCATCAGTCAAATGACCGAAATGAAATGAGTGTCAGCGTCACTCAAGACACTAAAATAAAACGATCTATAAAATCAGGCGAGACACTAAAATAACAGAGATTGACATCAGGAAGTAAGAAAGAGAAGCGGTCTTTTCCTCATTTAATTTGGTTTGTTAGGATTCTGGCACATTTATGTTTTAGAGTATGTTAACGACATACTGTCTCACGTAAATAGACAAGAGAACAAATCATGTTGATAAATAACGTGCAGGTCAAAGTGCAGTGTGGGTTTGTCAATCTACCTCACTCATGTTTTTACAGGTACTACTGGCAACATGCAGCAATTCATAAATATACAAATGGAGGTCAGTTCATGTCTGTAAGAGCAAACAGTGTACATCTATTTCATAACACCTACCTCTCATCAGATTCGTGATTTGGTAATTGTTTACGAGAAATTTTACGAACAGCTCTTCCTTAAAGCACTATTTTGTTTTTCATTAATTTTGTTAAAATCATTTAAACACATAATTTAGTTGTTATCAATATAATGTTCTTTATTTTCAATTCATTGAACAAATCGAGATTACTTTTTATAAAAGAACGTTTGTTGGTTTCTCAATGTTTAAACAGGTGGAGCCTTTTTCAGTAATTGAAGTCTCTCTTATTAAATGATTAATTTTGTTTAATTACTCTACTCGAAATGAGTTTTATGCAAGTGTTTGAATTTAATAATAATAATAATAATTCGAGGTTCTTATTTACCACTTTATCACAACCTAGTTCGTAGGTCGTCTCAAGGCGGTTCACAAATTATTATCCCTGGTTATAGGGCCTTTGCAACCAACCAACATCTTTCTCAACTCCATGGGTAGCATAGAGCCGATGCTGCCATTTCGGCGCTCACATCTAGCATTATACAATTTTAGCACTACCCAACCACATACTCATTTACAGCTGAGTAGACTGGAAAAAGCGGAGTTAAGTTTCTTACTCAAGGATACAACACAGTGCCGTGACGTGACGTGACTCGAACCCTCAACCATTCGGTCACGAGCCCGGCGTCCTACCACTAGACTACCGCGCCTCCATAATGTATGTGTTAGCATAATGTATAGTTTTACTTTTTGTAAGAAAGTAACAACTCCGGACTAAGAACAATGCAATCACTTTAAGACAAAGAAATACATTATTTACAATAAATCGTTGTCCAATTTGTTTTGTGCTGATTTTAAGAAGAATATACATAATATTTGGTTTTAACATCGAGACTGATATCGACTCTGTTTTTAGGCCCAAATCTGACACACACCTTTTAGCTCGAGGCCGAGACGTATCACGAGAGACATACACCTGATGTTAGCGGCTCACCGTGTAGGCATCAATTAAATGAAGTTTACCTCCAACGTTCACCGCATTGTTTAGCACATAATGGATGCGTCAAGCACCAAAGGTAATGATGTAATTACTACATCATAATTGGTTTTATTTGACATTAATTGTCATGTTAACGCAAGTTTCATAAGATTTGCAAATTGTTAAATCAATTATTCTGCAAAAACTGATGATGAGCATGTGAAAGGGCACCGTGGTTACATATATCATAGCTTAACAGGCACGTGGCAATTACGTATGCAGAACTAAAATATGCACCACAATCAATTATACTATGTTGGGTTTTTAATTGTTTTTCCAGCCTTTTTGATTGAAATATAATGTATTGCCTGTATGAGTTACGTGTTAGTGAAAACGCCAACTGCTCCAGTAAAAAGAGAAACACAGCATTGTAATTAAATTAAATCAAAAAATAATTTCTATTTAATAAAATATGTTTATAGAAATCGTAGACTACGCTAATATATCGCTGGCGGTTATTTTTGAACTAGTAACACTCAGGTACTTATAGCTTTTGTGACCTTAGGGTAAACATTAATTAGAAAGATAGATTAACGTTATTTAAGCTTTTCCTATTGTCACGTGTTAAGTGTTGACAAAAAGCATACAGATAATAAAATATAGGATGCAGTATCGTTGTCTAATGAACTGTTACTGTACGAGGGCCACGCAATTTCTCAAAGAAAATTGAGGTAGCTTTAAAAGAGGTATTATGATTAACATGATTCATGACCATTATGGTTCGATTTCAGCTCAGTTTGTTACTATTTCACAAATATCTATACTATTCTGAGAATATATACATCTGATTCTAGTTCTTGTTCATTACCTGCAATCCGGTGACATTGTAATAAAGATGTATGATGTATATTAACAAAATGATTTAGCGAAGAAAAACAAAGAGCTTCTTCAAAGTATGACTTGATCACATTCTTTCTGATAAGCATTTTGCATTGCTTATAAAAGAATACCATGGGTACTTTATATAATCATGTAAAAGTATTTTCAGGTTTACGTTGTAAGAAATGTTTTCCCTCTGGGTAGTGCATATGTTTTAGAAACTATTTATGTCTTACTGACCGTGTGTTTAAGTAGTCAGTGAAAATGTATTAGAGAATCACGTGTTAATATTGACAGACCTTGTATTTAAGAAGCGGAAGGGCAAAAGAAAAATATATGTTTATCATTTAAAGGAAATAGAACGCCATGCCATGGTTTTGTTTGAGTCTGTTCCCCCTCGAGCAGTACATGATTTTAGTACTTGAAAAGCAACATGTTTGTCACTGTCTTGAACAGATTAAGTTGAAGATAACACAAAAGTAGACCATCAAAATAAAGCGAATTTGTGAGCAAGTCTTGTTATTTTTACGAATCTATGACAGGATGATTACAACGTGTACAATGTTTCATCATCTTATCATTTTTAATATTATTTATCGTTCGGTATCACGAAAGCCGAGGCGGGTGTTTGCCAGTGTGTAACAGGACCGCAGTGGAACCGAGAAAGGGGTTAGGTATCCTGTGTTTACCTGGAACCCATTGGCGCTGACATTGGGGAGGGGCGTGCGGTCAGTCCCACGAACGAGATAGACCTTAGGCATACATTACTTTGGGAACGACACGGTCAAGGTAGCCTGAGGTAAATATGTGTAGACACATAAAAAGCTTTCAATAATGTCTTGTAAATTTAAATATATAAAACGTGTTTTGACGTTTTAATTCTGCACTTGCATATAGGAGGCTATCGTCGATACGCAAATAACTTAAATAAAATATAAAAATAAATATAAAGTGCGTTATTTTCATCGTGGTTATTTTTTTGAAAAGTTCAAAAAATATCTTGTTTTTATGAAAAACATCCAATTAACATCAGTTCTTAAATACATATTATATTTTCATACAAATAGATTAGGCATATGTTTTATGGCAGACATCAGAAGATGACTAAATAGCAAGTGACAAAACATTATAGCTACCTTGTTATTAAATGTTTATGCTGCTTTGGTTTGAATATACTAGATGCCAAATTCAACTTGGTTGTTACCGCGAGCGTTGCGTATCACGATTTAAATTCTAGCAAGGTCCTGTCAAATTTTGTACAGTAGATGTTTTGCGATTCATCCGGCATTTCAATTCNGGGGGCGTTGCGGAAATAATGTAGTCTTAATAGAAATGATTTAAACAGCCGAAGACGTATGTGAAGCTAAGATGATTTATGATTACATGGTCATTTTTATCATTTTAGTACAATTGTCGTCTGATCTTTCCCTGTTTTGTTTTTTTATAATTTGACATGAGCAGGTATAACGCTTGTTATACAATGGAGATGTAAGACCCTATTTGTTACTCGCCAAACGTAACAGATGTGTCGATGATCGAATAGTTTCACAGGGTTCGACAAGTCTACTAGAAACCACACCTTCATCAGTTGACTTAGATAAATAAATACATTTTTAAATCTTCTCTTTCCTCATTCCTCGATAATTCATATTTAAAGGATATCCCAGATTCACAATCCATATACTGTCAACCTTAATATATCAAAGATAAACACATTTTAGTGCTATCGCGCTAACGGTGAAGCGCTTACTTAGTACACAGCTAGTTATTCGAAGCTCTGCCTGGCAACAACAGCAATGTGATTGCAGTCATAGACAGTGTGTTAACACACTTTTTGTAAGTTGTTTGTTAACGTTTAACTTATTAATACGTTTAAGTAAGATTATGCTTTAATTATGAATGAAACCTAAATCTGAATAAATGATCTGACTTTATGTTAAATAGAAAAGACAGAACAACCAGGCGATGTCGTCTAAAGAAATAATTTATTTACGAGTAAAGTAAATATTACCGTTTCATTTTATCCTTACCACAATTTCGCGAGAGTGATGACGGGTTATTTCTCTGATAATTTCGGATCCAAAAAGAGGTTAGGTCAATGTTCTATTACTGCTGGTGTGTGACTTACAGAATAAATTTCATTTTAGGGTTAATAACTGCTGGCAAAGTTACTGAAATGTTTCATAAACTAATCTAGGATCATTACAAAGAATGAGGAATCTACTGGTGACTTCCGTCAAATATTCTCGAATAAAATTTGTTTTTTGCATAAATGATTTCCAAAGATTGGATTGTTAAAATTTTGTTTGTGTTTGAAAGCAGACGTCAGCCATTGTGCGAAAAGAATAGCATCAGTTTGTCAAAGTTTGTGATATAATAACTGCGTTGTACTCACACTGTCGAACAAATATATATGAAATAAGTCAACTAACATTTACAGCCATCAACACGTAACAAATCATACAAATATAATCCTTTATTTTAAAGATTTTCTAATAGAGACATTAATTGACGAACTCAAGAAAGTTTAGATAAATTCTGAAACGTTTTTATTCCGTGTCCCTGTCTGAAGTGACCGTCCAGACAGCAAGCTCGCGTACAATCGTAAATCATGACTACAGATTAGTTTTAACACCAGAGACGACATCTCTGTTAGAATGTACTTACACCATAGGCTATATATGTTATAATGATAATAGCTAGGTACTTAGTCTTAACACTCGCTTTAGGTCACTCATCAGTTTATCTTTAACATGCAGTAGTACAGTCCCCCGCGGACAGAGCTTTGTCTAACGTCGTCACCATTTGTTTAAAGCGTACCCGAGGAACTGGACCATGACGAGGTACATCTACTGATTACCTTATGATTACGATATCAAATGCAGCTCGTGGCATATTGACAGTCGTTTTTGTCTACGGCCTTCGGACTCTGCAAAAAAGCAACTTGCAACTCTGGACATCTTCAACGCGAAAATAGCGTACTGTTTCAGACATGACAGTATAAAACACAAGGGTAGATTGTACTTAATTAGCGAAATGATTCGCCACATCGAGCAGTTTTCTAAATCAAAGAGTTAGTCCACATCCTTAATGTATTGCTGATTAAAACATTGAATTTGATATAAACATATCAACAATATAAAAAGTTTCATTTGTAGTGCTTTACAAGGTAAATTCAGTTATGGTCGAGAGCATGTATTGAAATCACATGTATTTTCCGATATTTTCACGTTTAACTTTCTTAGGAACGTTGTTTGACTTGATTTTTAATATTCTTAGACAGAATTAAAACTCCAAACAAACAAAAACAATAATAAAAAATGAGCTGATATTTAATATGCTTACACAAAGGTAATATAAAAAGATAAAGCAACCAGAATTTAACATGTTTCAGTATCTTTGTTTTTGTTTAATGTATAAATACCTACATAGTCGTTACTCACTAAAAGAACACGATTTTCATCGTTGCTGCCTTGCTTATAGAATACCATTCCACCTCGTGGCTACAGCCAAATTCAACAATTCTTATAATGACTAGAGAACGACAAGTTGTATTAGGATAAACATAGGCTGTCATTCAAAACTCTATTAACATCATATGACTAATAATAAATGCCGAGATAAGTTCCTGACCTCCTCGACTTTCCTAGTGACAGGTATTTAAACCCTTATGTCTGTACCCTTATATACTTTTGGGTGTTTTGTTATAGCTATTAACAGCTATGGAGGAAAGCCAGAGTTCCCTGGTGACTATCCCATGTTGGCCTCGAACCTGTGACCCAGTGGTGGGGGGTCACATAATGTTAGGCTTGGCCACCATGGTCCCCTCACATTACATTACAGAAAAAAATCCGAACAAGTTATGTATAACGTTATTCAGCAATGTAAGGTTTCTATATCTTCAAGGCGTTCCGACACTTTTGTCGATATCACAAAAGTGCTTCTGAAATAAAAACATAGTTAACAACGCATAGTAAAGGTAGGTATAAAAAAAAGATGCTGACCTCCAGATCCAATCTTTCTTGTTCCCGATACAACCAAACCCAGGTGCGTGGTCAGTGACAAAAACCCGAGAATGACTGCTGCTGAGGTCATTTCTGATGGTCAGCTCTAGTTCAATTAATACAAATAAACTTGACCATCAGTTTTATTTCAAATGTAGATTTCTACACGTGACATTAATTTGGTCACCCATCAAAGGATATCTCACTACAGATCGGGTTTTTGAAGACTCACCCGAGGACAAGTCATATGTTGGTCACTCACTCAGCTAAAGAAGTCTGCTAGTTTAGGAACACTTTATCTTTAAAAACAGTCAGACAAAGGGCATAGGTTCTAAGTATTCAGTCCATAGTGTTCATTTTACAAAGGTATGAAGAAAGTCAAATGCCAATTTTGTAATGACTTCTCCATTTTTTTAAATAGGTCAGTTAGAGGTACTGAAACCGTCGCTGCTTATCTTACATATTGTGCAAGTACTCAAATACCGTTTCACAACTTACAGACATGTATAGGCAATACCAAGCAAAAGAAGACAAGAAAAACTCTTAAAATATCAAAAATAAGTGGTTTGTTTAAATCCTCGTGTGACAAAATAATATGAATCTCTGATAATTATAAAAGGAGATAAACAACTAAAGAATCGTAGGACATTTCTAAAAGCACTAAAGATATATTTTCACGGGGTATAGAACAAACCATTATATCCAAAATGTAATATAAAAGCCTCGATTATCATTATTTAAGGATTGACTTAAATATACTTTTTATATTATGGAAATATAACACAAAAAACGCTCCGGTTTTTTGTGTTATAGCTCCATAACATAAAAAATATATTTAAGTCAATCCTTATAATTTAATCTACTATACACAATCCGTATGGGAATCCACTTCTTTTATTGATGGATTCTTTTCTCTTAGAAATTATTACGCCGATGTATCAGCCAATTAAAACCGACGTTATAAACGGCGACGTCATTTTTTTACATTATGGTCTGATGACATAAATTGTGAAGTCAATGAAAAAGCTTGTTACAAGCAGGATTAAATTATTAGAGTTTAATAAGTTATGGCCAATTCAGAAAGTGTGAAGGTGGTTTACATAATTAAGACAGACGGCGATTTATTTTTTCTCTCTTCCAAACTTTTAACTGTGTTACGACATTGACTTTAAATGATATAATTATGTTGTCCATGGAACATAACAACATTTACAAATAAGTGGAGCTCCGTTATTATAGCCTGTACATTTTGTACATGAAGATACGCGTGAGGTTTCTCCGCGGTCGGGTTTCCTCCCAAAGTAAGACCCCCTCGCGCTAACATCCGGGTCTCCAAAAGTGATTAGTTGAGGTTCTAAAATTAATAAAGTTTATATTAAAAAAAAAAAAAAAACTACCACTATCCCTCCACCACTGGGTCGCGGCTTTCCTCCACCACCAAAACCTGGCACGTCCTTAAATGATCATAGCTGATACATGTTATAGGACGTAAAACACAAACGAAACCAAAGTAATCAATAACCATTTCTTGGAACTTGGGTTTCACCAACCACCAAACTTAAAACTATTAATGGATTTCGGATTCTGAATATGAAGCACTGACATAATTCCAACCCTGTCCATGATTGGTGTTATGATTTAGTCGTGGTTAATACAACATCAAAAAGGCCTGTAATTTTTTTAAACTTTTATTGAAAGAAAATCCATATTATTCCTGACAAGTGATTGGCTAGAGGTGCATCACGTTTCAGCCAGTAAAAACCTATATTTACCTGCAGCGCGTGATTTTTGTTTAAGGACTAGGTGTTTCTAAAAATAGAATTATGACGTATCTCCAAATGAACGCATCGTCCCGCTTCCTTAGCAAGAAGATGCCGGCTGAAATATCCTTCGATAGATTCCCCAACATTGAAGGAAAACAACTTGATGCGCTTCTGGAAGGTGTAGATGCTGACAACGCAACAACGTGTACCTCTACTGCTATTAAAACATGCAGGGAATTTTTGGCCACAAACAAACTGTTAAACATCTGAAAAGGGGACATACTTTTTCAGAAAATAATTTTTCTAAAAATGGTTTAATAGTACTTTTTTATGTTTTTTGGGGTTTTTTTGCAGATTGCTTACATTACTGTTTTGAAAATAATGAAACAATTAATTTCTTTCAGACAATTTAATCAGTTATCTTTAAACTAAACTATTTTCAGCATTGCTTATACTGATATACCTTTAACCGTTAACGTTAGAACCCCTATACAGTTTTATATTTGCAGTCAAGTCGACACGTGCGTGCGCATGTATGTGTATTGGTATGATCAACGTTGACACCAAATTTAGCATTTGTTGTATTAAACATGTTGTCATATAAAACAGTAAACGATAGCCCATCCGTGTCAAACATGTGGATGCTTTACGATGGCGATTATCAGTTACAGTAGTCAGTTAGAGAAGCCTTACATAATTATGCATGATGGATGGAACAAGATCACTTAACACGGACGCCGTCGGCCTTTGTACTGACAAACAATTTATTATCTCAAAATTAAGATGTAGAGACCTGCCATGCAATCAATTTGTTTGACTTTTTTACCGATATTTTATGTTAAAAAAATCTAATTAACGCGGAAAAACTACCTGGAGGTCATAAAACAATTTCCGGATCTGTTTTGCCTTGTGTTGATACTGGGCAATTGGATTGGAGGGCGTGGTTGATAGCTTAGACTGGCACGCCCCTACATCATTAGCCAGGAACCAATCAGAGCCGTGATTTTAACAGTATTGTCATGATTGGAAGTTACCAAACAAGGGGACGATGGTTTAGCATGTGTGCACTTGATTAATATAATAGCCGAATAAACAATGTGTAAGGGGCACGATCGCAAAACTAAACTTTTGCATGAAGGTTTACGGTAATCGCGCAAAATTGGACACCCTACTCATAGAAAAAAAATGGCCGACAAGAGCCTGGCAAAAAGATGTGAATTTTCATATCTTTTTGTACCATGGTACACTTTTATATGGTACACAAAGATATTAAAATTCAAATCTTTGTGTACCATGTAAAAGTATTATTAGTCGTATTTTTACTATAAAAAAAAAACAATTTGTCGTTTCTTTATTTCGTATACATGTTTGTCATATGCTTTTTCTATATAGAATATACATGTACATATTTGTATTATGCTTTATCTTATGCAAGTATGTGTACCCTTGTAGTATGTTCAATAATGTATAGATAGATGACGTTCGATTTACTATATGTATAATTTAAAAAGTGCATATTTGTCTTATATTTTACTATTTAAAATCCTTTTTTCAAATTCCTAAATGACTTCTAAATGAATTAAGAAAGTAAAATATATTGAACGTATATTTTTGTTAAAAAACTTATTGTAAACAATCCAAATGTATTCATATTTAAAAATGAGATGAATAATTCAACAAGTTCACGAGATCCTTCCTTAAAACATTGATTGGTAAGAAAGATTTTTTGAATTTTAAAACCTTATTTAATCAATAATATCTCAGGCCGATTATATAATAGGATTCTATTCAGCTTCCTTTATATATCACCATAAATCAAAAGAAACTATAAAATTAAACTGGCCACTCAGTCAAATGTAACAGATGATGCAGTAGAACGCCTCGGGGGTTATCACCTATATTAGCTACAATTATGTTTAACGTGAAGGTCCTAAGTGATGTCAGTCATTATACTACCTAGGACAGCTTTGACACACATTGACGAATTAGTTTGTCAGCATAGTGTGTCTCTGTTACACGAGAGAAGAATAGGCTCAGCCGCCCATCATTTAACCGTAGTCATATCCCGTTTCTGATGAACAAAACAAGGTATTTGTCATGTGAAGCAGAAAGGGGTATAGCTACAGGCTGGATGGTGCAAAAACTTACTCTTTTGCTTGAAATACGTATGTCACCTGGGCATTAAATAGCGATTTCTGATAAGCTGAAGTTAGTTATCTTCACATAATTGTGATAAATTCAAAACATAAAATATTAAAAGCATTTCAAGGCCAACTGTCAAATGTAAAAACAGAGACATCGTTCCCAATTTGAATATATAAAAGACCTTGTACATGCAAAAGAACGTTTTTCTCGTTTCATTGAACGTTTTACTCGTTTCATTTTTTTTTAATTTGATTATAAACTAGCTCAACATAAACAAACATGATGACCAACGGTCACTCAATTTTGAACCTTATAGCAATCACAACGACAATGATATATTCATGTACCTCAACATTTGTAATAAACATTCACTGATTCAGGTTTTATCTTTTTATTTGTTATTACTCATATCTCTCCTTTTAATAAATGAATTTACTTATTTTTGGGTATGGTTATCGGGGTTTTCGCAATATATCTAATTGCCCATAAAGGTAACGGTCGGGTTGTGTATATAGCTCGACCATTTACCTATACTTATTCCTAAAAGACTACAGCTGTCTGGCGCTGCCAACGAACATTAGAGTAAAACAAAAAAAAAACACCTGCAACTTGTTATAAAAAAGCAACATGTTTGTTTTATAATATTTCTATTTGTTTATAAAAAATGTCAGGAAAACACTTGAAAAGGAAATACTATCAAACATAAGTACCTCTTTGATCTCTTTAGATTTTCATAACTTCCAATGGTACCTTCAGGCTGCAGTTGAAGATACGCGTTTTCCTCTGGGGAAACCCTAAAAAGTAAACTGATAGGATCGCTGTAATGACGCAGGTAAGCTATTTTAGTCACTAGCGAGTGTGCCTACAGGACTTTTGTTCCTCTGATATAGATTATTATTCATGGAAATTTATCTGCATACATTTTAAAACACGATGAAGGCCAAAGTCCGTCAGTGATGATGTCTATCAACTTGTGTGTATGGCCTATAGTGTTCTCTTTCTGCTGTTGACAGACTTGGTGTGGTTGCTAAGATATGTATGGCTTTATCTGCATTTAACCGTTTAGACGACGCTTACCCTTCTGGAACCCGTAGTCGTATTCTTGTACGTTTTCAGGGACCTGCATGCAATCTATTTGTACTCATATCTCGTCTTTTATCGATTTTGAGGTTGTATTACAGTTTTGTTGAGACCTCGATATTCTCCTGTTGTTTTTGTTATTCCCTGCTAAACGTTCAACACTTGCACGATTGGTTACCCATTGCCAGCGATATGAGACCATGTAGATCACGGTGCTAGGTGCCTTCTGCACATAGTTTTTCAGTGAGGTAACCCTCCAACGTCAGCATCAAATTCATGTCATTGCAAGACGGCATATACATTGCGGTATCGCCTATAACACAAGCATACATAGCACTCATGGAGGCACGTCCGCAAATGACCTTAATGACGGCTGTTTAATCCGAGCCAAATAAAATAAAATAAGTCTCGGGGTTACGATCCTTCTCAGATTTAATCTGGAATGACACACATTCACGTCCAAACTGATCGTGGAGAAGGCCTGTTATTATATCATTAGATATTAGTCCGAATTATTCTGACGTTTTATCGACTTTTTTCATATCGCTCTGTCGTCGATTAACGACAGACCGATATGAAAAAAGTCGATAAAACGTCAGAATAATTCGGACTACATTAGATATATGTCTGAACTAAAATATCCGTCTCGGGGTGAGGATCTTTAGATTTAATCTGGAATGACACACTTTCAGGTACAAGATGATTTGGGATGTGACCAGTCTTGATATCATTATAGAGATATACCCCTGTAGCTATACCTAGATTCACATGGCGGCGTACGTGAGTTTTTCAATGATCATTATAATAAATCTGGAATGACACATTTTAGATACCGGGCGATTCGGGGTATGACCGGTCCTATTATTATTAGAGATATACCCCTGTAGCTATACCTAGATTCACATGGTGTACGTGACTTTTTAAATTTAACTTAAAATGAGTCATTATATTAGTAATAATAGTAATATACAACATTTATATAGCGCCCTATATAATTTGTAAAATTACTCTAAGGCGCTTTACAACATATGGATAATAGTAATGGTTATAATTGTGAAATCAAACAACAAAGGCTTGCAATCACTTTCATACATTTAACAAGCAATGTGCACGTAATTGAACAAATAAAAGGGTGGTATTTACATGACGTCTTTGCAAAGATTCTAAAATGCAGACGTGAAGAGGTGAGTTTTGATGTCCCTCTTAAACTTGGCCAGGATATTTGATTTCCTAATTGCAGATGGTAAGCTATTCCACAACGTAGCCGAAACCCTCCCAAAGCATCTGTTTCCGTAGGTCACAGTACGAGATTTTGGGACACACAACAAAGATTCTGACTCCAACCGCAGTGATCTTGACGGCTGATACAGGGTAACAAGCTCCTGTAGGTACCGAGGAGCTGTTCCATTCAGTGCCTTGTATGTGTATACCAGAATTTTGTACTGCGACCTGTATCGTACAGGTAACCAGTGCAACGAATAAAGCGCAGGTGTGATGTGCTCTCTCTTTTGAGTACGACTAACTAGCCGTGCTGCAGTGTTCTGGACCCTCTGCAGACGACTAGTTAGTTTGTCAGATATACCACAGAGCAGGGCGTTACCATAATCCAACCAAGAGGTAACAAGTGAATGCACCAAAATCTTGCATGCATCTGCAGTTAGAAACTGCCTAATACAGCCGATGTTCCTGATCTGGTATTAACAGGATTTGGCAATAGCGTTCACTTGTTTCTCAATGTTCAGAGAACTGTCAAAGTATACCCCTAGGTTTTTAACAGCTAGAACAGTCTCAATAGTTCTGGCACCAATCTTGAGCTGGAGAGCCATTGTTTGCTGACACTTTGGGGAAAAGACGTTTAGTTCCGTCTTTTCCTAATATATATTATATTGAATCAGGTCAGATTCTTTTTAGAACAGATATCAAGTATATCTATGTTCAAAAATGTTTAAAAGATGAACGCATACACATATTACAAAAGGTTTATTTAAGAATGAAGACGTCATTCGCCGTCTCGATTCATTCCAGGTTGCGCAACAATTTATTGCAACCATCTATATATACATATACACTAGTACATATCTATATATTAACTTTGTTAATGGTTCTGTTCTTCCATAGAAATCTCAGCAAAACGTTTATGTTGGATAAGTTTCATCAAGATATCCTAATTAGTCATGAATACTGCAGAGCTAAATCAATCTTAAAGTCATATTTACGTGTGAGGTTAATGTACCTATACCACAATGAGATAGGTGGTCCTATATACCTAGACATGTGACGAGGACCAAATTGTGTGCCCCTCACCTGTCATCTAGAGGCCGCGTACAGGTGTACATTGAGTGTAGACAGTTGAGGCCGTACAATCACTGAATAAGAGGCTGAGTAAGGTTAATTTGTTATGCTACAATTATTCTGGACAAATTACTTGTCATATAAAACCACCCAACTAGATATAGGAACTATGTATACAGGTGTGACCCCGGGAAGTTTTATTTCCGCTTTATTAAACAGACCTACGACTTGTTCATTACGGCGAGCTTAAAAGAAGCTTTGTGATTGAAAAGAAATATAAGATCCATTTTATTAACTATGCATTACGTTTTGAATATACTGCAGAACCACGTTCTTCCATATCTATATTGTTTGAGTGTTCCGAGCGCCACATGACGCCGGGCACACGTAACGACATCTGTTATCGTGACCATAGCTGTTAATAGGACGTAAAACGCAAGCAAAAACAATCCTATTATTGTTATAACACAAACACGTAATTGCCTTAAACATTAATTCGTTGATAAAAAAAAACAGATTTCAATGTAAACATGAATCCACAACTATGACTACGTGTATCATCAATTTGAATAACCGGTTTTTTTTGCAAACTCATTCAAATATCCTAAATTACGCTTTCGTTCTATTTCGGTACCTGTAAGTGAGCCGAAGAAGTCGGTACCTCCGTTAAGTTAACATGAACAGTCAATACCTTCGTTAAGTTAACATGAACAGTCAATTCCTTCGTTAAGTTAACATGAACAGTCTATACCTTCGTTAAGTTAACATGAGCAGTCAATGCCTTTGTTAAGTTAACATGAACAGTCAATCCCTCCGTTAAGTTAACATGAACAGTTAATACCTTCGTTAAGTTAACATGAACATTCAATTCCTTCTTTAAGTTAACATGAACAGTCAATTCCTTCGTTAAGTTAACATGAACATTCAATTCCTTCTTTAAGTTAACATGAACAGTCAATCCCTTCGTTAAGTTAACATGAACATTCAATTCCTTCTTTAAGTTAACATGAACAGTCAATGCCTCCGTTAAGTTAACATTAACAGTCAATACCTTCGTTAAGTTGACATGAACAGTCAATACCTTCGTTAAGATAACATGAACAGTCAATACCTTCGTTAAGTTAACATGAACAGTCAATGCCTTCGTTAAGTTAACATGAACAGTCAATACCTTCGTTAAGTTAACATGAACAGTCAATACCTTCGTTAAGTTAACATGAACAGTCAATACCTTCGTTAAGTTAACATGAACAGTCAATACCTTCGTTAAGTTAACATGAACAGTCAATACCTTCGTTAAGTTAACATGAACAGTCAATACCTTCGTTAAGTTAACATGAACAGTCAATACCTTCGTTAAGTTAACATGAACAGTCAATACCTTCGTTAAGTTAACATGAACAGTCAATACCTTCGTTAAGTTAACATGAACAGTCAATACCTTCGTTAAGTTAACATGAACAGTCAATACCTTCGTTAAGTTAACATGAACAGTCAATACCTTCGTTAAGTTAACATGAACAGTCAATACCTTCGTTAAGTTAACATGAACAGTCAATACCTTCGTTAAGTTAACATGAACAGTCAATACCTTCGTTAAGTTAACATGAACAGTCAATACCTTCGTTAAGTTAACATGAACAGTCAATACCTTCGTTAAGTTAACATGAACAGTCAATACCTTCGTTAAGTTAACATGAACAGTCAATACCTTCGTTAAGTTAACATGAACAGTCAATACCTTCGTTAAGTTAACATGAACAGTCAATACCTTCGTTAAGTTAACATGAACAGTCAATACCTTCGTTAAGTTAACATGAACAGTCAATACCTTCGTTAAGTTAACATGAACAGTCAATACCTTCGTTAAGTTAACATGAACAGTCAATACCTTCGTTAAGTTAACATGAACAGTCAATACCTTCGTTAAGTTAACATGAACAGTCAATACCTTCGTTAAGTTAACATGAACAGTCAATACCTCCGTTAAGTTAACATGAACAGTCAATACCTTCGTTAAGTTAACATGAACAGTCAATACCTTCGTTAAGTTAACATGAACAGTCAATACCTTCGTTAAGTTAACATGAACAGTCAATACCTTCGTTAAGTTAACATGAACAGTCAATACCTTCGTTAAGTTAACATGAACAGTCAATACCTTCGTTAAGTTAACATGAACAGTCAATACCTTCGTTAAGTTAACATGAACAGTCAATACCTTCGTTAAGTTAACATGAACAGTCAATACCTTCGTTAAGTTAACATGAACAGTCAATACCTTCGTTAAGTTAACATGAACAGTCAATACCTTCGTTAAGTTAACATGAACAGTCAATACCTTCGTTAAGTTAACATGAACAGTCAATACCTTCGTTAAGTTAACATGAACAGTCAATACCTTCGTTAAGTTAACATGAACAGTCAATACCTTCGTTAAGTTAACATGAACAGTCAATACCTTCGTTAAGTTAACATGAACAGTCAATGCCTTCGTTAAGTTAACATGAACAGTCAATACCTTCGTTAAGTTAACATGAACAGTCAATACCTTCGTTAAGTTAACATGAACAGTCAATACCTTCGTTAAGTTAACATGAACAGTCAATACCTTCGTTAAGTTAACATGAACAGTCAATACCTTCGTTAAGTTAACATGAACAGTCAATACCTTCGTTAAGTTAACATGAACAGTCAATACCTTCGTTAAGTTAACATGAACAGTCAATACCTTCGTTAAGTTAACATGAACAGTCAATACCTTCGTTAAGTTAACATGAACAGTCAATACCTTCGTTAAGTTAACATGAACAGTCAATACCTTCGTTAAGTTAACATGAACAGTCAATACCTTCGTTAAGTTAACATGAACAGTCAATACCTTCGTTAAGTTAACATGAACAGTCAATACCTTCGTTAAGTTAACATGAACAGTCAATACCTTCGTTAAGTTAACATGAACAGTCAATACCTTCGTTAAGTTAACATGAACAGTCAATACCTCCGTTAAGTTAACATGAACAGTCAATACCTTCGTTAAGTTAACATGAACAGTCAATACCTTCGTTAAGTTAACATGAACAGTCAATGCCTTCGTTAAGTTAACATGAACAGTCAATACCTTCGTTAAGTTAACATGAACAGTCAATACCTTCGTTAAGTTAACATGAACAGTCAATACCTTCGTTAAGTTAACATGAACAGTCAATACCTTCGTTAAGTTAACATGAACAGTCAATACCTTCGTTAAGTTAACATGAACAGTCAATACCTTCGTTAAGTTAACATGAACAGTCAATACCTTCGTTAAGTTAACATGAACAGTCAATACCTTCGTTAAGTTAACATGAACAGTCAATACCTTCGTTAAGTTAACATGAACAGTCAATACCTTCGTTAAGTTAACATGAACAGTCAATACCTTCGTTAAGTTAACATGAACAGTCAATACCTTCGTTAAGTTAACATGAACAGTCAATACCTTCGTTAAGTTAACATGAACAGTCAATACCTTCGTTAAGTTAACATGAACAGTCAATACCTTCGTTAAGTTAACATGAACAGTCAATACCTTCGTTAAGTTAACATGAACAGTCAATACCTTCGTTAAGTTAACATGAACAGTCAATACCTTCGTTAAGTTAACATGAACAGTCAATACCTTCGTTAAGTTAACATGAACAGTCAATACCTTCGTTAAGTTAACATGAACAGTCAATACCTTCGTTAAGTTAACATGAACAGTCAATACCTTCGTTAAGTTAACATGAACAGTCAATACCTCCGTTAAGTTAACATGAACAGTCAATACCTCCGTTAAGTTAACATGAACAGTCAATACCTTCGTTAAGTTAACATGAACAGTCAATACCTTCGTTAAGTTAACATGAACAGTCAATACCTTCGTTAAGTTAACATGAACAGTCAATACCTTCGTTAAGTTAACATGAACAGTCAATACCTTCGTTAAGTTAACATGAACAGTCAATACCTTCGTTAAGTTAACATGAACAGTCAATACCTTCGTTAAGTTAACATGAACAGTCAATACCTTCGTTAAGTTAACATGAACAGTCAATACCTTCGTTAAGTTAACATGAACAGTCAATACCTTCGTTAAGTTAACATGAACAGTCAATACCTTCGTTAAGTTAACATGAACAGTCAATACCTTCGTTAAGTTAACATGAACAGTCAATACCTTCGTTAAGTTAACATGAACAGTCAATACCTTCGTTAAGTTAACATGAACAGTCAATACCTTCGTTAAGTTAACATGAACAGTCAATACCTTCGTTAAGTTAACATGAACAGTCAATACCTTCGTTAAGTTAACATGAACAGTCAATACCTTCGTTAAGTTAACATGAACAGTCAATACCTTCGTAAGTTAACATGAACAGTCAATACCTTCGTTAAGTTAACATGAACAGTCAATACCTCCGTTAAGTTAATGAACAGTCAATACCTTCGTTAAGTTAACATGAACAGTCAATACCTCCGTTAAGTTAATGAACAGTCAATACCTTCGTTAAGTTAACATGAACAGTCAATACCTCCGTTAAGTTAATGAACAGTCAATACCTTCGTTAAGTTAACATGAACAGTCAATACCTCCGTTAAGTTAATGAACAGTCAATACCTTCGTTAAGTTAACATGAACAGTCAATACCTTCGTTAAGTTAATGAACAGTCAATACCTTCGTTAAGTTAACATGAACAGTCAATACCTTCGTTAAAAGATTAACTAGTAAGTAATTACGTAAGAAAGCAAACTTAACGTAGCGAGATGTATGATCATACTTGTAAAAGAACATAAATGTAGTCGGTACCTTCGTCAGTTTGTTAACGTAAAACCGAGGTAAGATAGCACAAATCGTTCTTACATCCTCAATGGTCGGATCCTAATCACGTGGAGGTCAGTGATTTATGATATTGACTTGGTGTTACTATTTTTATAAACAGCAGGTTAATATTCACTTCATGACGTCATTAAAATTGAAATGTCACAATTTTCACAGACAAATGCAGCACTTTTCTCCGTACAATTTTCATACATTCCGTATTTTTTAATCATTAAAACATTTTTAACAACAAATATAGCAATTAAAGATTTTTTTCGGTGAATATGTGGTCATATGTACCTAAGAAAGAGGTATTAACCGAGACAAATTCTCAGGTTCATATAAACACATATTCACTTTAACAAAAGTCAATAATTGTTAATTAGTATCCTATTTAGTTTTGCAGAAATTCAATAACAATCTGAAAAAATCTTAATGTAGACGTGCTGATGTCATCGATGTGTTACCATTAGTTGTGCACAGAACCTATAAAGTACGTATCTCACGTGTGACACGTGTTTCAATTAACTTGATTGTGCATCATTTACATGTATTTAATAACACATTGTTTTAATCTAATGAACTTAAAATTTTAATTAATTTGAAACATTTCAAAGATTAAGTTAAATATATTAAGTTGACATATTTTTGTCCTTAAACGGAAGTAAATATAATCAACGTTTCGATATGCTCACACTTAAGTATTTTGAAACAAGTTAATTAAACGATCGTTTCGATATGTTTGTATTTAGCATTCGTTTTGAATCCTTGATATTTTTTGCGGAGTCAGTTTTAAGGGCGTAAAATGTAACCCTGTTCTTCCAACTGTGAAAATAAACTAACTGTAGTTTATACATGCAGCATTCGTAATCACCTAGTTGCAGTAGGTAGCTACAGAAACCCTTCTCGTCACTTAATTTACCAGGGGTGCCCCCCGACCAAGTTCAATGGAGAAAATGAAATGTCAGGTCACTGCAGGATAACCTTATGACAGAAAACAAACACATATAAATAATTAGAAGGTCGTTGGTTTTGTCTAAATTGTAAGAATAGAGATCACTCTATTAGCATCTTAACTATTTCAACAAGTTAATTTTTTAAAAAGATAATGGGTGATACATAGCCTAGGGATTTGGGTAAATACTTGAATATTTATATGACGTTCCTTAATTAGCCATTCACATATTGTTCTATTTATATCGCTGTTCTCTGTTAGGTTTCATTAGGTATTTCAGAAAAAAGTCGTGTTAATTTCATATGACATTTTAAAGAACTGTATAGAAATTTTGATAATTAAGAAATTCCTTACATACTTTTATTCTAACAACGTAAAATATAATAATAATGATATTGTATTTACGAACGTTTAACATAAAGCTTTAGTTACGACAAGTAGCCCACTATATACAAACCCTAGGTATGTGTTACAGTGTTAGAAGTGACAGCTAGTCGAATATAGTAGTCCAGCATTTCAAATACAAACATGTTACCTCAAATGATACGAAGACAGAAAAAAGGTTCACCAAGGGCTTTCCGGAAGTAAACAACAATTTACTTGGGATGGTTAAATTACCTTGCCACCTTCCTGTTGCGACACAAATACTTAGAAGTCGGGAAACGTACTCCATTTTTAATGATACAAAAATACTGAACAATAAGTTTTACCAGCACCAGTTTGTTCTCCTTCCCATACAGTCAAGAGTAGACACCACACACATGTAATCATTAATGTAATAGGGTGATTAATATATCATGTTCTATATCATTTGTATGCATACATGTCTATTTGTCTGTTCCCAGGTCGTTTAGTGTATGTGACTGAGATATGTGTGTGTTATAGGTTATAGGAAGTGATCTTTTCATTATCACCTTACCTGTATAGTTTCTATTTTTATACGCCCTGTCAAATTTGACTGGAGTATTATGGTTTGGCGTCGTCCGTCCGTCCGTCCGGCGTAAACTTTTGTTTGTCCGGCAATCTCCTCCTACATTTTTCGACCGATCTCTTTGAAACTTGGTATACATTATAATCATGAATGAAGTTGCGTCTTCCTTAAAATAATTTTGATTTCGCGATTTTTGCAAAAGTAATTGCCCTTTGTTCATTTCAGAATTTGATTTTTTGTCTGGAGATTTTCTCCTACTTTTTTATAGCATGTCAGCTAAGCACTTTTAAAATGATGTAGATCTTATTTCAATGTAAGAAAGTATATAACACTATAGTATATGGCATTCGACGGGCGTATATTGTTCCGCCCCGCTGTACTCTTGTTATATATCACATAACGTCAATGTGATAGCTGTCCAGATTTCTATTGGTCAAACTATTATAATACCCTTTGGTCAGTTTGGCGGGAATCTCTTTGTAAAGAAAGTTAGTACTCTATAGCCTGCCAAACTGAACACACATATTTTTTATGAAGACATTTAGAACAAAGGACTGAAAGACAGACGGAGAATTTGTAAATTTATCACTTTTAAACAAAAGGATCGAATTATGGAGTACCGGTGATAGATTGTTTTGGGGTTGAAACGGCTCTGTGCCATACACAGAGTGTAGGTGTTTTAACCTGTGTCGAAAAAATAAATCAACGAATTGGTGATGATTTGATACCCGGTTACATAATGTTTGTCACTTATGTTTCGCGACATGTTTTGAAGCGTCCATCGCGCATTTTGATTAAAACTAAAGTTTCTTTCTCAAAATTCACACTATCACAAAAATAATCTTGTATATACATTACCACATTCGAGAATAAAATATCCCCGAAAATGAGATGATTTACAGTACAGATCATGCGATTTACTGCATCTTTGACAGAAATCTCTGTTTAGTTAGCATTAAATTTATTCTATTTTATTAAGCATACATACACAAATATAGGCATTATTTATATAAACCTGTTTGTAAGCGACTAATAATTGTGAACTTGTATGAAATGTAATGACTACTGGTCCTTGAGGATGAGGTAACAAATGTATGTGTAATATAAGTCAGGTTTGTTTTATAACCGCCATGATAACTTAAGTGTGTCTGATACGTGTCTTTCAAGATAGATCGACGAAAGTTAGGCTTTAAAGAGGAAGCTGCAAATCATTATTTTACGCAGTTTCCATAGAAATCACGGAGTGTGGCACATCAGTGTTACCCGAGCTTACCAATTGGAATTCATAGGTCAATAAGCCTGCAATGTATCTAGTCCTACATTAAATAAAATACACTGTAATAATTCAATATCCAAAGCCATATTAGCGGAAAATACTGTACACGTTTAGGAAAGTCAGTTACTATCAAGCAAAGAAACACTAAGATATATGATTGATAGAAGTATATTGCCCGTAAATGTAAGACCCCGGAATGTTAACCTGAATAGTTATACCGGCGACTCCTTAGCTATAAGGCACTGTGATACTGATATATCCCTATATATAGGACCTGAGCCAGGCATTCGAAGTACGGACACAGATACAATCTGAATAGACAAATAGTTGTGGATAGCGTCCGATCCCACTGGTTCATCAAATATAACACTTCTGGTCATGCGACTAAATTACAATACACATCACGACGAAAACTACCAATTCACTTTATATTACAGTTGTCATGACGACCAACTCCATTGATTCACTGTTACAGTTGTCATGACGACCGGCCCCATTGATTCAATGTTACAGTTGTCATAAGTACCAACTCCATTGATTCACTGTTACAGTTGTCATGACGACCGGCCCCATTGATTCACTGTTACAGTTGTCATAATAACCTACTCCATTGATTCACTGTTACAGCTGTCATAATAACCTACTCCATTGATTCACTGTAACAGTTGTCATAATAACCTACTCCATTGATTCATTGTTACAGTTGTCATAATAACCTACTCCATTGATTCACTGTAACAGTTGCCATGATAACCAACTCCATCGATTCACTGTTACAGTTGTTATGACAGCCAACTTCATTGATTCACTGTTACACTTGCCATGATAACCAACTCCATCGATTCACCTTTACTGTTGACATAAGTACCAACTCCATTTATTCACTGTTACAGTTGTCATGACAGCCAACTTCATTGATTCACTGTAACAGTTGCCATGATAACCAACTCCATCGATTCACTGTTACAGTTGTCATGACAGCCAACTTCATTGATTCACTGTTACACTTGCCATGATAACCAACTCCATCGATTCACCTTTACTGTTGACATAAGTACCAACTCCATTGATTCACTGTTACAGTTGTCATGACAGCCAACTCCATTGATTCACTGTTACACTTGTTACAGCTGTTATAAAGACTAGCCGTACTCGTTCAATATCCTTCACAGTAACTATTACAGTTGTTATAACGACTTACCGATACATTTATTATTTTAGTTGACATAACAATCGATACTTACTTTTGGTCTATCAATTATTGCAGTTGTCATTTTTTTTCTCCATTAAAAATAATTTGCGACAGTTGAAATGATAAAGCTATTCAAACTAACCCATTAAAATATGTCAACCTTTTTATGTTTTAACATTATGTATAAAATGTTCACTAGGTAAATGTGAATCTATTAAGGAAAGCCTAATTGAACAAGAATATACATTTCCCCCTTCAAGTATTTAGGTCACGGGTCCAATATGAAGACCACCATACATCTATGACATGATGATCGGAACGTATTAATAATTGCATCTTTTATCCTTGCCTAATTACAGGCACTTGAGTTTCGTTATTAGATGAAGTAAAGAATAAAGAAAAGAATTAATAATTAAAAAAGGACCGGTCCGGAACATGATCGTCGTCTGTACACTTGTACATTTGTATATCAATAAGTATATATAGAAGCCGATCATATTCCGGGCCATTCTTTGTTTCAATCTTATCAGTATACTGTCATTTAAATTTGATGGCTAAACGCAAGTGCCTGTGATCTAATCGATTGCAAGCGGACCGTGTAGTAAGTGTCTATGATATTACAATCAGTTTTCTTTGTAAAGGTTCAGGGGAGACAACTCGAATTTTAAGTTTGTACTATGATTGTTGGATACATTTCGTCGAAACTTTTCTAACATTGTACCATTATATGGCTTTATCAAATACTAGTCAATGCTCATTTCAGTTCTGACTTTATGTGAAGCATGCCTTAACTCGCCTTCCAACACTAGCAGTCCTGACTACATGTGTTAGTACAGCTCAGTCACATTTGCTAGGTTCTATTGTCGGTTTTTTAACTGGCCAAATATTGTGTTTCGCTCCCAACCATATTTATTTCAATATCGACATACATTTATGAAAAGAAACATTTTTAAGATTTCCGTTAATGTTATATTCCTCATGAAAGAAACTGAAAAAAAAAAGAAAAATATAATACAATTTGCAAAAACTGTCTCATGTCATATGTAAATATAACTAATATATGGAAAATAAAACATAACCTCGTTGTTTAATCCAGTGCTCTACATTCTCGTCACGACTGAGATCAGATGAAGATAAATGCCTATAAAGAAAACCCCCAAAAAGATCAGGTAAGGAAAAACGATAGAGAACCCAAATATTGTAATAAGACAATCATCTCCACTGCCGTGCCAGAGTACTGTACAGCTACCATACATAAAGCCTCGTGAAATGTATGTTTAACTGAAACGGATTATTTCAGGAGTTATTTATATAAAAAAAAACTTTTTCTGCTCGACGACACATGTAAGGTACTTCCCAGCAGTTATACAGCTATTCGTCGGTTTTGAAGTTTATATCAAAGCCATACTTCTGACACACGTATAATGTAATGTATGTATAAGATGTTTTCAAAATAAATGAAAATCCGATTTAAACAAGTGTGTGGAGTTTGTACTACGTACACTGTGTGCTCTGTACTGAAAAATCCCTGAATGTTCTACTTATTTTTCCTAGCTGACTCCTTTGAATTACTTGAATAAAAACCCCTCATAAAATCTTTTTATTTTTTTTCTTACATTAATTTTTTGTTTATAAATATGCAAGACAAAAATTTTAATTGGTCCCTAAAGTCGTGTTCAAGTGACTCAAGCAAGGTAGAACCTATAAACCTGTGTCCATTCGACCTGAAAGCAAGGTAGAACCTCTAAACCTGTGTCCATTCGTTAGAAAATAGGAAAGGCAGCAAAACACGTTAAAGGCAAACTTTGACAATCTCAAATTAAAGCCTTATTCGATTAATACAAAACGGAGAAATATAATTCAAAACCGTGTTCATTGATACTGTAAGAGGTAGAAAGAAGTACGGTAGGCAGCGATTTTATAGGAGTTGCCTCTCTTGTATCGCTGGACGAGGACAATTTGCATGTACATGTTCATCAGGGACAGTATACTTGTATATGAAAGACATCTCACTCTTATTAATATGAAAAGGCAAAGTCTAAGAAGAGCGTAGCTTTTGTTAACTCTGACATTTACACGTTTGACCGTAAAAAGTAGAACAATTCCGTTTACAGAAAGTTCGCATAACTAAAGAGAAGCGAGGTCATTATTTTCCTTTTTGCCCTCTCAAAAGTGACTTTCTCCTGTTTAGTAATTTTACATTAGAGTTTTCCTCGCCATTTATCGCATGAATGCCAAGCCAATTTATGTCCTAAGATCCTTAAAGTTGTAAATATTGAAAAAGGGTTTTCAGAAAATATCCTCATTTTCACTTTTTTTGCCTTTGGCACAAAACAAGGAAATAAAAAAAAGTCCTGAAGCACCGGCCCAAAGATATTTTCCAGTTTTTTTATCCTTCAAGAATGACGTGTTTGTGACGTTTTGATATGATAATCTCTGAACAAAGTTTCATGCCTGTTACAATAGTATCGCATTTAATGTGATGGACTTTTTATCATTATTTGTTATCCAAATCTGAAAGTTTAGAAATATAGCATCAATTCTGTATACGTTTTTTTCTGTAGATAAAGTTGCATCTCATTCTCGCGAGAATAAACCAAAGAAGAATTTCTACTTCGTATGTCATATTGAGTTTTTTTTCTAAATAAATGAGAAATGAAAACATGAAAATTGTTTTCACTTTATGTAGATGTACGTGTATATGTTCAAACATAATTGTCTTTGCTTCAAGGATACACTTCCGGTTTCCCCACTGGACGGCTACTTCCGGACGAAACAAATCAAGGGCAATGTGTAGCAAGGGAAAGCAACTCTGTTTACGCACGCAAGTGTTACCATTACCAAGCCTCGCTCGGGCGCCTTCCCGAGAGCTACGCTCTTATAAATCACTGTAGACACCAGAGGGAAAACTATTCCAAAACGTTTACAAATTACAGAAATAATATGGCTCAGGCATGGCCTGGAGAGAGCGAAGCTCGTACATTTGTTTCGATAGTATAGAATAATTTTTGAATCATAACATTACCAATTTTAATACATACAAAATGTACCTGTATTTTTTTATATATTATACTTGAATTTGCTGCTGGGCAAAATCATTCATTTTGAAAACAGGCATTGCCTGAAACGATCGAAGCGTCTAAATGCTGTTTTTTTAATCTTATTTTCTAAATAACATTATTTAAAATAATATCTATTTATTCGTTTTACAGCGATAAAGTAATTAATGTAAAGTTAATAATAAGTAAAGAAAAACATTCGAATGAATTATGCAGTTCAAAAGAAAACACAAATGCATTTGGTACTGTTGCATTTAATTGCCCCGTCTATGGCCTCAGCGTAATGTTGCGGAAAGAGTGAGGCCCAGTAGAGGGACTTCATATTTGAAGATGTATTGTTTATCAAATATAACTGTTATTATCCGTTATTATAAAAATTAAGTATATTGGTGATTAAATTCTAATTTTATTTTCCGATATGATATACTTTGCCTGATCCCTCTAAATTGTGTAAAAAGAGAATCACAAGAGCCAAAACATATCCGGATTTCCGTCTGGTTTGGTAGCTACTATATACTTCCGGTGTGGGTGGAGAGAAGAAAAAAATGAAAATTAGAAAGAAGCTTCAGTTTCTATAATTTTTAATGTCATGAATTTACAAAACCAGATTTTTTTATCTAATAAAGAGATATTTTTGAGAATGTGTAGCAAAGCTAAACAGCATTGTAAAAATAGGACCGCGGTAACTCTATACTAGCTACTTCCGTGACGAAGGATTTTGGAAGCATAGTATTTCGACGTTACCATGACTTCAATTGTTCGTACACCTGTTACCGGAAAAGAGCTTCGCTTCGGCGCAAGAAGAGCTGCGCTCTTCTAACCTTGCTACGGAACCCAGCAGTATTCTAAGTATACAACTCAGCTAACAGTCAAACACAAAACTTTGCCGTTTTTAATTGATGATCACCACTATTCGGCTACCCTAATGTTTAAGAGATAACTTATGGTTCTACACGAGGCAATTTGCCTAGAAACTACAGACGAGGACCCCGACCGGTAAGATCACTATTACGTGACGTCGATCCGTCGTGGTGGTGATTTCATGATTTGCACACATTGAGCGAGCAAACGAAGATCAAAAACCTGTTCTTGCAAGCGATGTCTCACAGAGACACAGAAATAACAAACCTACTATTTGTTCGTTGGTTTAAAATGTATCTTTTTTTTATCTTTTTTATAAAAATCTTCTTTCATTTGACATCGTTTGTTTCATTTTAGCGTCGTTAATGAACCCCAACATGCCTACGTCAACATTTGTATATGGTACTTTTCTTTTTCATGAACTATATTTTTCTGTTTTTGTTTTTGCTAATTGAAATCTATTTTGGGTTTTTTACGTCTTTTTTACGATAGCTATATGTCTGCCTTCTTCTGCATAAATAAGTATGCTAAACGGCTTTTCCTATAACCCCCCTTCAATGCATGCACTTAATTTCATTATACAATGCAACAACAACGCTGTCGACCAATCATTGTTGAATGCATACGTATGTACTCGGTGGCAGCTCCAGATTAAGGAGAGGAGGGGTCCACATTTTTTATGTTTGGTTCTCAAAAGGGGCAAACAATAGAAGAAAAAATCCTAGGCAGGAGTTTGGGGGTTTCATGAAGGCAAGAACACCATTGTGAAACCTCCAGTTCAATTCAATTCAATTCAACTTTATTCTCTTTCACAATACAATGTATAGAGAAACATATTTACAATATAATATATAGTAATTGTAGTGTTCGTAGTCGGTAGTACACAGTACTGTTTCATAATATATACACATTTATATCGAGGAGGTCAAATATTGTTATTAATTATTCTAATAAAAGTACAAAGTTTCTTCAGTGTTTTTATATTAGTAGTATTCATCAATTCATAAAACTTAATTACATTTGGTCTTGTCCAAAAATATTTGTCTACATATAAAATTCGAAACAGTTGGACTAGTGGTTCTACATGTGCAAACTACTAGTCCGAAAATACAGGATTCCTGTTTCTGAGCTACTAGTCACCAATGTGTTGAATTTATACATGGACTAGAAAAACACTGACCCTACTAGCCTGACTGACTAATGGTTTTTATTAATGATTTCTAGTTTTATTTTATTTTATTAACGCTCATATTAAATATCGAAAAACATATTTTCTTTGAAGCACAAACTGATTCTGTTCGTGGAATAACGCCAAGTATATTGTTATAGCTTCAAAATTATGCTTCAATCTATGTTTATAACGTTATAACGTACATGTGATCTTAGAGTGAGGAGAAAGTGAACTTAGAGCTTATACTAATTCCTCTCGCGGTTATGGCAGAGATAAGTTTTTTAACGTGCTTTTGCATTCCTTCTTCGTTTATCATTTTGTAGGGCACACACATGTACTTGTACCTAGTGTAGGAAATCACGCTAAGTACATATCGATCGTTTACAATATATTTATTAGATGTAGACATGGGCGTGCAACACGGTGATGCCTCTTACGGTCGGTTTGAAATGCGCAGTGTCAACCAATGGTAGGAACAGCCATAAAATAGATGTTGTCGTTCCTTTATGGATAAAATCCAAGCGTAATATATTCTCCTTACGTAATCCGTTCTGTAGTTCAGTTATTTACACCTGATACTGCATTGACGATCTTTCGCAACATTTAGTCCGTCTATGAAAACATCACTTAATCTTCTTTGTTCGGTGCAGAATGTCAGAAGATTATGGCTACATGCATGAGGCCGTAGCACACTGGGCGTTCAATAAACTTAACCCAGCGGTCTATTTAGCCGGATCCATGAGTCTGGCATTCACGATTAACTACTCCAATTTTACAGATTCTACCTATACATGTATTTATTTTGGACAATTCTGTGATGACTGAGGATGTATTTGGAAATTTTAGTTTAAGACATGGTCAGTTTATAAAGGGACAGTTATAGACAATACAAATGTAAAATCGATTGTTAATGCATCACTTCATATTTCTTCTTATTAAAAAACAGTTTAATTGCAATTTTAAAAGATATTGATCGCTTTGGACTAAGGTTGGCGATTGCGTAATTACCGACACAAAATTAAAAAAATGCGACGTCATATCTTCATCAACTTAAACCACAAGTTATTTATTTCTATTATGAACATTGCATTATATTTTCTATTCTTATTTCTGTATAATTAAGGTGACGTTGTTTTCTTCATTAATAAATGTAATTACACTTGACGTTGTTTTATAATAAAACATATAATTACACGTGACTTTGTCTTCTATATCAATATATGTAACTACACGTGACGTTGTTTTCTATATTGATAAATATAAAGTACACGTGACGTTGTTTTCTATATTGATATATATAATTTCACGTGACGTTGTTTTCTATATTAATACATATAATTACATGTGACGTTGTTTTCTATATTGATAAATTTAAATTACACGTGACGTTGTTTTCTATATTGATACATATAATTTCACGTGACGTTGTTTTCTATATTAATACATATAATTACATGTGACGTTGTTTTCTATATTGAAACATATAAATTACACGTGACGTTGTTTTCTATATTAATATGTGTAATTACATGTGACGTTGTTTTCTATATTTATACATATAATGACATGTGACGTTGTTTTCTATATTGAAACATATAAATTACACGTGACGTTGTTTTCTATATTGATACATATACATTACTCGTGACGTTGTTTTCTATATTAATATGTGTAATTACAAGTGACGTTTTCTTCTAAATCAATACATGTAATTACACATGACATTGTTTTTTATGTTAATATATGTAATTACACGTGACGTTGTTTTCTATATTGTTACATGTAATTACACGTGACGTTGTTTTCTATATTGATATATATAAATTACACGTGAGGTTTGTTTTCTATATTGATACATGTAATTACACGTGACGTTGTTTTCTTTATTAATACATATAATTATGTGACGTTGTTTTCTATATTGATACATCTAAATCCCACATGACGTTGTTTTTATATTAATACATAAAAATTACACATGGCGTTGTTTTCTATATTAATACATATACATCACACGTGAGGTTATTTTCTTTATTAATACATATCGTTGTTTTCTATATATATAATACACGTGTTATTTTGTGTACTTATATCATATTTTATTGTGTTTTTTCACAATTTTTTTCACAATTTTTTTTTATTATTTCCTTAATTTATATAGTATTACACGAGTTGAAATAATATTTTCAAAGGAAAAGACACCTTGCCATAGCATAAGTCATTGCTGCGACAAAAAAAGAGTTTCCTGAACTCCACTACGGAACCTGACTTTTTCTCGGTATTAATAAAAAATTAAAAAAAAATAGAACAAAAAATCAGATACACTGTAAGTATTGATACATCAATATAAGTGGAAAATCAAAAAGTAATCACTTCATTCTTCTGACAAGAAACATACGAACGTTTGAAATCATATTAAGTTAACAATCTGTTCACCTAAACAAACAAAAACGTAGTAAAATGACTGCACGTACATTTTACAATGAAGGTACAATTCCATCAAAATGACAGAAAGGGATTTACATCAATGCTACAAGCATAACGAGTTGATGTTGCGCTAAATACTTATAGATTGAGGCAATGTGCGACGGAAAAAACGAAGGAACACTTACCTACTACCGACGCCTGTATTAATGGCAGCAACACGACCAGTAGAACAGCCGTGGTTATCATCTCATTAGCCATCTCGTAGATTAACAATGTAATAGTAGACTCTTATAAACCACTTCAAACTTATAAACAAAACATCTAGTCCGATGTTTGACGTACACCAGGGATGTCGATGACTACATGTATCCGGCCGGTATCCTATCATTATATACATTGTTTTACATAGCCTTCAGCACAATATCTCCTATAACGATTGAGAAGGTTGTGATAATATATACATTTGACAGCTATTTAGCATTTTTGAAACGTAATATAAACTCATTTTAGATAAGTTCCCTTTCCACGTTTTTAATGAAGTTCATAGGGTGATAGTATCAAGTGCCACCGGCCGTCTTAGATGATAACAACAGGTCCCAAGGTGACCATGCAGCACATAAGGTGACATCTGTGTGTGGCACTTATAGTGTGTAATGATCACATGATGTACAAATACCTGTTTTTACAAAACATAAGTTGCAATTCATAAGCAAATACATACATTTGTATATCATGCGTAGTGGATATGTATTGATTATTGTCCTATGTTGCTAATTTTTTCCTCCATTCCCTTATCACTTCCTTTCCGACACTCCATTAATCTCCCACTCCCTTCTCAGTGAATAGCTAAATATGCATGCTTTATTTACATTTATATGGTGACAAATGAAGAATCGGATAATGGTGTGTGAATAGAACAGCTAGGTAGCTGAACGTTCATTACCTTAAGAAAATACCTGGACAACGTAGTGTTTCCGTTGGAAGACATCGCTGAAATTAAGACTCCCCTTCCAAAACACTGTATCTAAGTATTGAAAACTGTTAATCATTTCAAAAAATAAAACCTGCTGGACATTTATGACAAATAAAATATATGAAATAATCAAAATATAAATCAACAACATTGTTCTGAGTGTATAAATACAGGGGGACCAGACCGACATTCGAACCCTGGGCCCTTATTCATGAAACCGTTCTCATGTTCAAGCATGGATTCTCTGCTCAGATCGATTTTCTTTTAACTCAATTAAGTCATGTGACACGATCAAAATATCAGGTACAAATACTGAAATAGTATCCGGCTGTAAATCTCGGTAAAATTCTTCCAAATCATTGACAAAGGGTGACTTTTTAATAATTCGACAATCGGAACATTACCTTGGGCTTGAGGACGGAATCTGAGTTTGAGCATGAGAACGGTTTAACGAATATGGGTCAAGGACTTTAGATTGTTATACTATCGTTCTAACCGACCGAGCTTATATATCGGGGAAAACTTTGCTACAGTTATATCTATGGAAAGTTTAGGGGAGGTTACTGCCAAAAAAAACACTGCAGTAGGACAGATTTTTAACAAACAAAAAATACAAAATTGAGATGTTCCCTTATCTCTAGTAATTGGTTTTATGATAAAACAAGTAAAGGAATGTTCGGGAAACTCATACCTGATAGGTAACGTTTAGCACTTGAACGCTTACATACATGTTTCCTCACTGTATGAAGCCGTTCACACTCGAGTTACTCAATAATAACATTTACAAGCCCGTTACCACTACTCAATGCCCATTCACCCTTACGCTTCATTACCACCACCTGTATCAGGAGGAATACATTACTACGTACCGGCCCCTGGATACCGCACGTGACTGACACTATGTGATCTAGTGACAAGATGATTGTTATCGCTGATGTAGACAGAGTAATCACAACCCAAAGCTACGACGTTTGAGAAACAGCTCTTAAATTTTCTACAAAGCTGACAAATAACTGCAAATTGCAATCATCCACCTAATGCACTAAAGAATCATTGATGACGCATATATAAATATCTAAGCTCTGTATTTCTTATTTATGTAAGCAGATCCACCGATTCAACAAATATATATCCATATTCTTATTCTACTCATTAATATTTATGAGATTAAAGATAAAGTTGCCATTGGTTATGTTATAAGTAATTTTCCGCGGGACGATATATAGGTTGATCATATTGTCATAAAATAACCTGATTCAGAATGTACTGTCTCGTTAATACACCCCACGACATGTTTAATAGACGTTTTAGCACTAACTAGATACCGTTATAAATAAATTTAATAGATGCAGAAGCGATGACCTAGTACTTAAATTCTAGATAGTGAAAAGCCAAGGGAATACCGAAGTATCAACTAAATTATAATAATTCGCTATACTCTCAATAAAACTGACGCGAAACCTGAAAAACGGCGCGGTTTATAGAAAAAAGAACAAGGAAAAAGAACAAGGAAAACAAGACTAGGTGTTGGGAAGGGGAAAAGGTCATATACCATAAAAAACAAAGACCTTCAATATCTCACAAAGGAAAAACATTTTTCAAATGAGATCATGATGACCACCTTAAAGTTTGCCTATAATATTCATTAACTTGCATCTCTGAAAACCTCGTATTTAAGGTTTTCCGTCAGCAGACGATACCTTTCAAGGAAATCATGCTGTTTGGAGCAAGCTTTTGAATACCAAATCGACTGCACCATGTAAATACCGAAGCCTTGGGAAGCAGGGATGTTATTACCAAGAAAAAGAAAGTTTATGATAATGAAATCGGAATCGTACTGCTTAGTAGTAATCCGCCCCTGTCAGTCAGGTAGGAAGTTAAGATCAAGGAAAGCGACTGATTTTGAAGAATCTGTATTGTCTACTATTGTCTACTAGAAATGGATTGTGCATTGGAAATCTTGACACCGAACTCAACAAAGGCGTTGTCAACAGTAACTCAGTCATTGCAATGACGTCATCCTTAGTTTTGTTTCATTCTGTTTTTTGTCGTGCTTTTCACAAAATATGTCCCACGTTAGTTTACAACCATATTTTTATATCGCCGATCATTTTCTAGTGAAGAAAGCTCTCATAAAAAGAGAATGAATCCATTCCTTTAGTTGGGTATGTGATATGGCAGTAAACAGAGTATAAATATTTAAAATTCTTCCTCAGTGGCCACCTATATTTCAAGGATAATTATGATGTGACTTGGGTTTGAAGAAAAAGATAAGATGGGCTGAAATATTGCGTAACCCTACATAATACCATTAATTAATATACATATGTATGTGTCAGTTACACTATTGCAGAATGTACACTTACAGAGTACTTGATATTACATGTGACCACTGAAATATCGAACTCGAATCAAGTAAACCAGTCATACTGTGATAGATATTAAAAGTCTTATCTGTGACAATGTGAAAATGTTAAATTTCGTTTTAACAAAATCAGAACGACAGAAGAGATATTCTGTTGAGAGGGAGATGAAGATAAGGTAGACTAAGTGGTGGCTCTGTTATATCTATGATACACACAAAAGGTGTGTAATAAGGTACGCATTTATGGCAGCAATTCTTTCCAGACAATAGTAGAAACCCATGAAAAATTGTGCGCAGTCTTGTTTTAATACGTCATTAGAATATGGAATCAAAGATTGCGCTATTAATTCCCCAATTGTTTTGATTTAGCAACATTTGTTTGTCGTAGTAGATAGTCAGATGTAATAAACAGAACAATAATGGCCGTCCTGTTGAGTACCAGATATACTTCACGGGTAGCAGATATTACCGATAATTTTACTCCTGCCTCTTGCTCGTCACAAATATCGCACTTTGTTATCCTCGTGAAATTAATAGTGTGTTTAACGGTAAAACCGTTAAATATCATCCGTAAAATATATATAAACATCAATTATCTAGAGTAAATCCTGGATCTCAGTAAAGACAAAAATGAAAGGTTCTAATTATCTTAGCTAAGAGCCAAACGAAAGACGTTCTATTGGTGAGGTGTCTGGGTCGCACTTGACCTTTATCATTATTTCCGATGGCCCATTTACATAATGTACAGAAATGTTGTGTCTAGTCAGGCCGCATTGCATTCCACACCCCGCGTTACTTGGTACGTACCGTGCGTTTTGTGTTCACTAGAAGCTTATCTGGTACAATTTTTACCTATTCAGTTAAACATTTGCAAAATGATCAAAGTTGGACGTCAAACATGATTGACCTCAACTATGACCTCTTTATGTACATTCTCCACTCAAACCTTAAGACGACCCCGACATTAACATGTTGACCTTTTATTACAGACAAAAACTGATGACTCAGCATAATTTATTTAACAAATTAACAGAGAGATCACACACATTATCATTTAATGAGTTGATGGAATACCTTTCCCTGTATAAACTGTGTAATAGGAAAATACACCACTTCCGTTTGTTCAGCTCTATTTCAACCGATTAAGGATACATATCATATGCAATAAGGAGGCACGATAGTCTAGTGGTAAGACGCCGGATCGTGACCGAAGGGTTACGGGTTCGAACCACGGCACGACATTGTGTTGTATCTTTGAGCAAGATACTTTAATTACTCCGCTTGTTCAAGTCTACTCAGCTGTAAATGCGTACGTGGTTGGGTAGTGCTAAAATTGTTGAATGCTAGCTGTGAGCGCCGAAATGGCAGCACCGTCTGTATGCTCCCTAGCTAGGGAGTTGAGAAAGATGTTGGCTGTGTTGGCTGTTTGCAAAGGCCCTATTACCACGGATAATAATTTGTGAACCGCTTTGAGACGGCCTACGAATTAGGTTGTGATAAAGCGGTATATAAGAACCTCCAATTATTATTATTATTATTAATAATACTTATAAATATTATCTTATTTACTGATCTTATTTACATTCTGTCGTTTTAACGTGTAAAAATGATGTCGTAAGATGCGCAATAAATGACTAAGCCAAGGATGATAATCGAAATTCGCTGACATAATTATGTAAAGGTATTTGCTATAAAGAGTTTCATTGAAGACGACTGGAATGGGATCGTGTTTACACATCCTTTTTATTTTGTTAAGATTTATCTTACATTAAAAGATACCGTATCTATCACAAAATTGAGTATCAAAAGAAAAACTTAAAAACAAAGTTAAACACAAAAAGCAATAAAAAAGAGGTTAACACGAAAACAGAACAAGATCGATAGCACTACATCGTCACTACTCCGTCACTACACCGTCACTACACGTCACTACTCCGTCAATACACCGTCAATACACCGTCACTACACGTCACTACACCGTCAATACACCGTCACTACTCCGTCACTACACCGTCACTACACGTCACTACTCCGTCACTACACGTCACTACTCCGTCACTACACCGTCACTACTCCGTCACTACTCCGTCACTACACCGTCACTACACGTCACTACTCCGTCAATACACCGTCACTACTCCGTTACTACACGTCACTACACGTCACTACTCCGTCACTACACGTCACTACACCGTCACTACACGTCACTACTCCGTCACTACACCGTCACTACACGTCACTACTCCGTCAATACACCGTCACTACACTACTCCGTCACTTCACCGTCACTACTCCGTCACTACTCTGTCAATACACCGGCAGTACTCCGTCACTACTCCGTCACTACACGTCACTACTCCGTCACTACACGTCACTACACGTCACTACTCCGTCACTACACCGTCACTACACGTCACTACTCCGTCAATACACCGTCACTACTCCGTCACTACACCGTCACTACACGTCACTACTCCGTCAATACACCGTCACTAC
>NW_018403450.1:161761-342648 GCF_002113885.1 Mizuhopecten yessoensis | reverse complement strand
CGTCACTACTCCGTCACTACACCGTCACTACTCCGTCACTACACCGTCACTACTCCGTCACTACTCCGTCAATACACCGTCACTACTCCGTCACTACTCCGTCACTACACGTTACTACTCCGTCACTACACGTCACTACACGTCACTACTCCGTCACTACACCGTCACTACACGTCACTACTCCGTCAATACACCGTCACTACTCCGTCACTCCACCGTCACTACACGTCACTACTCCGTCACTACACCGTCACTACACCGTCACTACTCCGTCACTACACCGTTACTACACGTCACTACTCCGTCAATACACCGTCACTACTCCGTCAATACACCGTCACTACTCCGTCACTACACCGTCACTACACGTCACTACTCCGTCAATACACCGTCACTACTCCGTCAATACACCGTCTCTACTCCGTCACTACACCGTCACTACTCCGTCACTCCACCGTCACTACTCCGTCACTACACCGTCACCACCCCGTCACTACTCCGTCACTACTCCGTCAATACACCGTAACTACTCCGTCACTACACCGTCACTACTCCGTCACTACACCGTCACTACTTAACACGACTATCAACTGCCTCACGGTGGAAATAATTTACACGCACCAAGCGACGGATTTATCAAATCACTGTTTTTCTTAAAGTCTGAATCGTCAACTAATACACACGTCAAGCTGATTTGACCGATGCCTCCCAAATATATGATCAAGGAACAACAATGGACTAATTGTTGTCGGATTACATAAAATAGACAATCTCGCTCTGACATGTCCTTATGGCCAGCTTCAAAGTGAAAACTGTCATCAGCAAATTAGGAAACAATTGTTTAATACTTATCCTATGGTTGGCAAACAAGCACACTTCCTGTTGAACTGCGACATTTCAGATTTCAATCAACAACAGGTTTTATGTTACGATATGTATTGCCAGTACAAACATTTAACCGACGCCATTATGAAAACTTTTGACAAACATGTATCTGTATATAATTTGGAAAAGTTTAAATTATTTATAAACCCAAATCTGAATTCTATATTTCTGAGCAGGATTACTGAGGAACTGAATAACATGCACTACGGATAATTGTCTGCAATCTTGTTTAAAATTCTTGTACTATAACTCTGGACAGAGTACAGGTCAATATTTATACTTTTATTGAATTTTACAAATAATTGATACTTTATTTCATATGCCTTATTTAAGTGAGAAGTTATAAATAAATGGAACACACAACATTCAATGTCACCTTGAGTGTTATTATCGTAAATATAATGACGTCACGGCCATCAGTCTACTTTATGGCCTGGTGACTTACACCAGACTGTAGTAGATTTTTATAGGGGCAATACTTAGCAAATGTAAATAGAATTACTATTTTTTACATGCATGCATCAAATTGGATATGTCCGGATCCATTCTGGAATTATCGAATTACAGAGTTTTGTATGATTTAGGTCCGGGTTGATTAAACTGTCTTTTTACGATTCAGGTCCGGGTTGATGTTTTTTGGGGTTTTTTTTGTTTTAATTGTTTTTTAACTTTAAGGTCCGGGATGTTTTGTGCATTTGATAGTGTTATTGTTGCAACAGTGAATGATACATGCATCTGTTTTATCTCCTTCAATGCTTGGGACTGAAAAGGCAGAAAGATTGAATAAAAGATTTAAGTGCAAGATAAAGTGCAGTATTTATGTTACGTGTAATGAAACCAAATGTTTTGCTTAAATGACATTTCCTACGAAATGAAGCCAACATGCATACCACTCCTTGTAACACGTGATACATTCTCTGAACTCTGTGTAAACTGAAGTTTTAGTAATTATTATTGCGTAATAGTCTTTTTCAAAAGATGAATGTAACCCACACACGTGACTGCACATTTAAAAGTTTAATTTCACATTAAATAATCTGTAAGTGAATACATGAGGTACGGTTATCTACTCCGGTATTCCGATCAATCCAATCCCGACCGGGAGATAGTGCGACGACTATTGCCCTGTCAAAGGAGCATTTTATATACACATCGAGCTTTATTGTGATGCTAACCTCTGGATCATAGTGATTTTTATCTTAAACATACATTTTTGCCAA
Organism: Mizuhopecten yessoensis; assembly: GCF_002113885.1. Lineage (NCBI taxonomy): Eukaryota > Metazoa > Mollusca > Bivalvia > Pectinida > Pectinidae > Mizuhopecten > Mizuhopecten yessoensis. The sequence goes on along the minus strand of NW_018403450.1, from coordinate 340,543 downwards.
TTTATTTGAACACGGGTTTGGGCACAAATTATTAAAACGTATCACGGTCTTCTCCCGTCGTACATTTACAATTACAGTATAACAACGATAACAGACATAAACATGAAATAGCTATATAAATAATATTCATACATATTGTAGCGATTGCTATGGATACGTTTTGAAAATCTCAGTTGAAAAGCAGCAAAGCAGCAAAACAGGGCAACAACATATGCTGTTTGCATTGTAGACGTTTATAAATCCTATTGTCATTACGTTGAGAAGACAAAAGTAACTTCACTGGAATACGCTAGTAGGCTGTCCTCTTTTGTTTCTTTGAAATAAATATTGAGGAAAACACCTCATCGAGAAAGATTTTAGTTCCCTTGATTTTAAGTTCAGGGGTTTATATACGATCGATGAGGTCAATAAATATCTTGTTATTTAAAGACAACATATCATTGATTTATCTGACGATGCCTGCCCTAATAAGTTCCGTGATAATTTCAGCCTTAAATTAAAAAAAAAGTAATTCAGCCAAGAAAGGGACATAGGTTATCCTCGTGGATATACTAGCAGTCTGCTTGACAATTTACCCATCAAATTCGACAAACGTATTGTCAAATGTAATTCAATTAAAACATAAAATAATTATCACTCATTAACTTTGAAAACCATATAAAAAAAATGTCTTACTTATACATGTACCTCATAAGGCTTACGTGTTGAAGATCAGATGAAAATAGAAGATTATTTACGTTAAATGAGTCCTAATATTTCAGCATACTCCTGCCAATGGTAACTGGCAAAACCAGAAAAAAACGCCCATTTTTCGGGTATTTGACAAAGGTATGTGTAGGCATATCTCTGATACGTTACAGAACACGACAATGACATGCCGCCTTTGATTCGCTTCTGTCACTAAGCTTGTTTCATGGTAGACAAGTAATTATCGTGAGACCTCTTGTCAGGTCCCAATGTTAATCCAGATATGAACATTTGATATGACCATTTCATCATTATTGTAATTTGATTTATATATTTGACATAACGGTTGTGTATAATTTAGTGATTATTTCCATGCTAACATACCTGGCTGATACACTCTAATGTGTATATCCCGGTTTATTGACTTTTGACCACACCTTGTATTGGATGTTAGTCCAAGTTACAAGTTACCAGATAGGTCAGCTCTTGTCAGTTTTCTGTTCAAAATATAGATCTCATCATCAGTAGCGGTTGTCTAAATAGTATTTGATCCTTATGAAGAAATAATGCTACTGTATGCGTGTAACGGGTCGTAAAGACAATGGACAATGTCAAATAACAATGTCTACCGGAATGACAAAGGTTTTCGTTTCGTGTACTACATGTACAAACATCAAGTTGCCAATCGTTTAGATTGTTTTTTCTTTCTGTTGCCTTTTTAATCAATATATTCATAACTCACTTTGACGGCTAACGGTAATTTTAAAGTATTATCATATCGTTGACCCTAATCAATGGGCCTACCTTAGGCTGTGTCATATGATGAAATGTTCACTATCACATGGTTTTTGCAGTTATCACAATTAGTTTGTGTTAAATTTAATAAATTAAATGAAGTGTCGATGTTGATATAAATGGATGAACACGCTAGACGGTGTGCAAAGACAACATAACTGACGTATCATATTTTGGCTTTAGTGGTTTTACTGTATAGGGGAATGTTATAAAAATAATTTTATCCAAGCGCATAGAGAAAAAAAGTGTCCATTCATCCTCATTCATTAGACGCGCCCGATGTATCCATCATTTCTGGCATGGGGCACTACCACACGGCCCCCCTACCTGTAACAGGATATCACTGCAGCCAATAACAACAAGAACCTAACATAATTTCCCTTTTTTCCAAATTATTGACCATGGCATACTCGTCAAACTCATGTATGTCTTTTTTAGCATCTAATACATATTTCGAACGTCTGTATTAATATTACAGAGTAACTCATGACACTGTCTACGGCTCCTTATACTGTTATACTGATTTATTTGATAACGCGTTGTGACCCGTTTTTGTTTTGCCAATGGTTCAGAAATGTATATAACTACAACTATACTATATCTTAACCAATATAATCTATAAAAACTATTCGCTTGTCGATATTTTTTAGCAAATTTTCCAAACCGCGAAAATTACAAATTTTACAGTATGCATGAGCAAGAGAGTGAAATGGATTACCGCGATCCTCCGTAATGTAGGGATATTTGTTAATGTATAAGACCAGTGAAATAACTGACAAATGAGTGATAAAGTTTCCCTAGTAAGCAACATGGATTTATCAATATCAAATGTTTGTTTTATATAATGACGTAATCTTCTTTGCTGTTAATCTTAACTAAATTGCGATGGTACAAGTACCGTTCGATTAAAAACCATTTACGTCAAGATGTGCAATAACACAGAACAAACACACATCAATCACGTCCTTTATTTGACAGGTAGTCTGCATTTTTTGTGAAAGAGGCGTGTATGTTGGTGTTAATGAGAACGCTTCACATCGACATGCCGCCATTGATAGGCTATGACGTCCAAAGACGTACTTTTGTACATCCTTACCTGAGCAGATTTCAAACTGATGCCGACAACTATACGTAGAGATAGCATTAAGTCCAATGCGGCGATGAGTTACATAGTGAGACATATCAATTGGCATCTGAACAAAGCTTGATATTAAACTTTACTTCTGCTCTAGAGCATGCTACGATCGTGTTTTCTGTAACAGATTGCTGCCAGTAGTCCGTCTGTATCTAACGGTCCTTACTGATGCAGTATATGAACCATAACATTATCTATGGAGTAAGGTATGTCATAAAATGTTAAACATTAGTGTTAGTGTAGGTTTTAAGTGTTAACATCAGAAATACTGCATTATATTAACTGAAAAATCTGTGATCGTGTAGAATATAACCTAAGATATTATTTATAGTGTAATACATGATATATAGCAACAGTTATATTGAAGTATACGATATATTACAACAGTGATATTGTAGTATATGCCATAAAACGTCCGTGATAGTGTAGCAAATGATATATAACAACAGTGATAGTGTTGTATATGACATATAATAGCAGTGATAGTGTTGTATATGACATATAATAGCAGTGATAGTGTTGTATATGACATATAATAGCAGTGAGAGTGTAGCAAATGATATGTTACAACTGTGATAGTTTATTATATAGAACACTGATGGTATAGTATATTACATAGTTCATTAGAGATATAACAGTACATAAACTATAACATCAATAATACAAACATATACGAACTAAAACTTTTCTAATCTAATGGCGGATGACTTAAAAACGTAATAACGAGGACGCTCAAGAAAACACTCGTGACAATAAAGAGTTAGATCGTTCTGACATAATGGATACAAATGTATGCTTGTAACATCTATCGTACAGGTGGGCAGCTGAGGCGCAAGCTATCAGTTGTTGAATCTATCATGTGCCGTATGACTTCAGCAAAAGCTATTTTTAATTTTGTTTTTAACATTATATTACAACGCTCACTAAATCAAAGGTTCAAAAATATTAAGGTTTCTTAGTTGTTTTTTTCTATCACAGAATAACCCCTGCAATACGTTCATCACAACCTGATACTGATAAGGACATTGTGCTAGGCTTGGCTATAAAGTTTGACCTGCAGTGTTGGCTAAATACAGTATTGAGAACAGTACAGTTCAGATGAAATGAATCGGAACTGTGATCATGTTTCCCTTAATTACAAAAATCAACAACTTTGAAACGTGAGCACAGAAAAATATAACTAAATGCTGCACACATATGTATTGTGCAGGTCGGTTTGTGAAAGTAATACATCATCATTAATGAGGCATTACATGCCAGCCCAGCTATCTCATTAGTCAGAATAGTTTTCTCCTTCAATTTAATTTGAATGCTGTCGATAGTCCGACCGTACATAACCCCCTTTATAATGCAGGATATGAGTTATAACCGATCGAATAATATGATACAAACAAACCAGATTTGTTGTAGTGAAATAGCTTAAACGTAAGTAATAATGTATTATATTGATTATAACATCAGTGATAGTGTAGTATATGACACAGGACATCAGTGATAGTGTAGTTCATGACACAGGACATCAGTGATAGTGTAGTATATGACACATGACATTGGTGATAGTGAAGTTCATGACACATGACATCAGTGTTAGTGTCGTTCATGACACACGACATCATTGATAGTGTAGTTCATGACACAGGACATCAGTGATAATGCAGTTCATGACACATGACATCAGTGTTAGTGCCTTTCATGGGTGTGATACAGGACCTCAGTGATAATGTAGTTCATAGTGCAATTCATGACACAAGACATCAGTGATAATGAGTGTAGTTCATGACAAAGGACATCAGTGATAATGCAGTTCCTGACACAGGACATCAGCGATAGTGTAGTATATGTCACAGAGTATCAGTGCTAGGGTAGTTCCTCACTCAGCCCATCAGTGATAGTGTATTTTATGACAAAGGACATCATGATAATGTAGTTCACGACACAGGACATCAGTTATAGTGCAGTTTATGACACACGACATTAGTGATAGTGAAATTCATGACACACGACATCAGTGTTAGGGTCGTTCATGACACACGACATGAGTGATAGTGCAGTTCATGACACATGACATAAGTGATAGTGCAGTTTCTGACACAGGACATCAGACACAGGACATCAGACACAGGACATCAGGGATAGTGTAGTTCATGTAACAGGACATCACTGATAGTGCAGTTTAAGACACAGCACATCAGTGATAATGTAGTTCATGACAAAGGACATCAGTGATAGAGCAATTCATGACACAAGACATCAGTGATAATATAGTTCATGACACAGTACATCAGTGATAGTGTTATATGACATATAATAGCAGTGTTAGTGTTGTTCATGACACACGACATCATTGATAGTGCAGTTTAGATATATAACAACAGTGATAATGTATTAAATTACATATGACATTAGTGATAGTGTAGTTCATGACAAAGGACATCATGATAATGTAGTTCATAGTGCAATTCATGAAACAGGACATCAGTGATGATGCAGTTCATGACAGAGGACATCAGTGATACTGGAGTATATGGCACAGAGAATCAGTGATAGTGTAGTTCAGGTCACAGGACATGAGCGATAGTGAAGTTAATGACACATGACATCAGTGATAGGGTAGTTCATGACACACGACATCGGTGTTAGTGTCGTTCATGACACACGACATCAGTGATAGAGTAGTATATGACACAGGACATCCGTGATAGTGCAGTTTCTGACACAGGACATCAGCGATAGTGTAGTATATGTCACAGAGTATCAGTGCTAGGGTAGTTCCTCACTCAGCCCATCAGTGATAGTGTCGTATATGGCACAGAGTATCAGTGCTAGGGTAGTTCCTCACTCAGCCCATCAGTGATAGTGTAGTCTATGACACAGGCCCTACGTGCTAGTGTAGTTCATGACAAAGGATATCAGTGATAGTGTAGTGCATGACACAGGACATCCATGATAGTGTAGTTCATGTCACAGGACATGAGTGATAGTGAAATTCATGACACACGACATCAGTGTTAGTGTCGTTCATGACACATGACATCAGTGATAGTGTAGTTCATGACACAGGACACCAGTGATAGTGCAATTCATGACACAGGACATCAGTGATAGTGTAGTTCATGACAAAGGACATCAGTGATAGTGTAGTATATGACACACGCCATCAGCGATAGTGTAGTTCATGACACAGGACACAGTGATAGTGCACTTCATGACACAGGACATCAGACACAGGACATCAGTGATAATGTAGTTCATTACACAGGACATCAATGATAGTGTAGTTCAGGTCACAGGACATGAGTGATAGTGAAGTTCATTACACATGACATCAGTGTTAGTGTCGTTCATGACACATGACAACAGTGATAGTGTAGTTCATGACACAGGAGATCAGTGATAGTGTAGTTCATGACAAAGTACATCAGTGATAGTGTAGTATATGGCAAAGAGTATCAGTGATAGTGTAGTTCATGACACAGGAGATCAGTGATAATGCAGTTCATGACACAGGACATCAGTATCAGTGATAGTGCAGTTTATGACACACGACATCAGTGATAATGCAGTTTATGACACAGAACATCAGTGATAGTGTAGTATATGACACAGGACATCAGTGATAGTGGAGTTCATGACAAAGGACATCAGTGATAGTGTAGTATATGACACAGGACATCAGTGATAGTGGAGTTCATGACAAAGGACATCAGTGATAGTGCAGTTTATGACACACGACATCAGTGATAATGCAGTTTATGACACAGAACATCAGTGATAGTGTAGTATATGAAACAGGACATCAATGATAGTGTAGTTCATGGCACATGACATGAATGATAGTGAAGTTCATGACACAGGATAGTGCAGTTTATGACACAGGACATCAGTGATAATGCATTTTTTGACACAGAACATCAGTGATAGTGTAGTATATGACACAGGACATCAATGATAGTGTAGTTGATGTCACAGGACATGAGTGATAGTGAAATTCATGACACACGACATCAGTGTTAGTGTCGTTCATGACACATGACAACAGTGATAGTGTAGTTCATGACACAGGAGATCAGTGATAATGCAGTTCATGACACAGGAAATCAGTGATAGTGCAGTTTATGACCCAGGCCATCAGTGATAATGTAGTTCATGACAACGGACATCAATGATAGTGTAGTTCAGGTCACAGGACATGAGTGATAGTGAAGTTCATGCCACATGACATCAGTGTTAGTGTCGTTCACGACACATGACATCAGTGATAGTGTAGTTCATGTCACAGGACATGAACGATAGTGAAGTTCATGACACAGGACATCAGTGGTAGTGCAGTTCTTGACACAGGACATCAGTGATAGTGCAGTTTAAGACACAGGACATCAGTTATAATGTAGTTCATGACACAGGACATCAATGATAGTGTAGTTGATGTCACAGGACATGAGTGATAGTGAAGTTCATGCCACATGACATCAGTGTTAGTGTCGTTCATGACACATGACAACAGTGATAGTGTAGTTCATGACACAGGAGATCAGTGATAGTGCAGTTCTTGACACAGGACATCAGTAATAGTGCAGTTTATGACACAGGACATCAGTGATAATGCAGTTCATGACAAAGGACATCAGTGATAGTGTAGTATATGACACACGCCATCAGCGATAGTGTAGTTCATGACACAGGACACCAGTGATAGTGCACTTCATGACACAGGACATCAGTGATAGTGCAATTCATGACACAGGACATCAGTGATAGTGTAGTTCATGACACAGGACATCAGTGATAGTGCAGTTTATGACACACGACATCAGTGATAATGTAGTTCATGACAAAGGACATCAGTGATAGTGTAGAATATGGCACAGAGTATCAGTGATAGTGTAGTTCATGACACTGGACATCAGTGATAGTGCAGTTTATGACACAGGACATCAGTGATAATGCAGTTTATGACACAGAACATCAGTGATAGTGTAGTATATGACACAGGACATCAATGATAGTGTAGTTCATGTCACAGGACATGAATGATAGTGAAGTTCATGACACATGACATCAGTGTTAGTGTAGTTCATGACACATGACATCAGTGATAGTGTAGTTCATGACACAGGACATCAGTGATAGTGTAGTTCATGACACATGACATCAGTGATAGTGTAGTTCATGCCACAGGACATCAGTGATAGTGTAGTATATGACACAGGACATCAGTGATAGTGTAGTTCATGACGCAGGACATCAGTGATAGTGTAGTTCATGACACAGGACATCAGTGATAGTGTAGTATATGACATATAACATTAGTGATAGTACAGGTATGACATATAACATCTTTGATAGTGTAGTTCATGACACAGAACATCGCTGATAGTGTAGTATATGACACGGGACATACTGTGTCGTAGGAAGATCAGCTTACTAACATATCGCGTATTGAATACAACCATGATAGAAGACCGTATCTTACAGTATATTATATCACTGATAATTAAAATCTCAAATTCAATTAACGGATAGTAAGATTCGATACAGAAGTGATAACAACTTTTTTACTCGACAAAGCCTTGGTAAAATTAAGTCGTCACGACTCGTTTGATCAATTTAGTATAGTCATTAGTCACTAGACATAATAACTAATTGAGGTCAATAATGGTATTACGACTGATATTATTACATTACAGTTATGATAAAGCACACAGACGAACTAAGGTGGAATTGTATATAAATAAGTTTCCTACCTGCTCCCGCGGAGATCGGATCCACCAACAGGGCAAGGACTATGAATAACAATAGGTGCAAACCAAAAGAGCAATCTTCCTGTGGCACCAAAACCATGTTGGACATCTGACAAAAATCTTCTAATAGCGTGAATCTTAAACAGGTGCGTATATACATACCTGCGCGATAACGCTGACCTCGACCCTGTCTCAGATAGAGATTTGGGGGTAGGACTGAGGCGGGGAAACCGGGGTCACTGTAGAAACGCACGCCACAGGTAAATCAGCAGTTCATTACACAGGATAAGTAATTATATATATAAGCATGTGCATAGTCTTCAACAAGCTAGTATATTCTACACCGCCGTCCCGGTAAGGTCAACAGCCAATATGATGCAGCGACTTACCTGAGCTGTGGGGAGTTTTTTCCAATGAATAGCATTCCTGAATCAGATCATTTAATTTGGACATTAAAAATACGTTCACTCGTTTTTCCTTTTCAATACGAATTACTGTTATCTTTAGCGTTTATCCTTTGACCTATATCAGTTGCATACCAATACATACGTATAACATACATTTCTGTGTACATACAAAGTTGACGTTCACAATGCCATGATCTTTTACATATTGTAATAAAATGCTTTGTCGACAGACTTTACGACCGTTTCCCTGCGCGCTTTAAGATAGAGACGTCCTGACGGTGACGTAGAAGGACACAGGACATGTACACCAATATCAGTGCACGTGTTTATTGATATGGCAATGGATATTTAATGTGTAAATATTTATCTATTAAAACTGACGAGTTTCATATTTTATTCATTTCGAAGAGGAGTAAGCAGTTCTAGTGAAAACCTAATGCAAAGGTTAGTATAATTATGATATCCTGGATAATATCGTTTTATCAATAAAGCAATCACATGGTTTAATACACACCGTGTTTATAACAGGATCCTGGAATAACAAATATTGGTTGATAATTATATATCAACAGCAAATGCTTAATAATAGTTCAACGGATATTTCAAATTTGGTTATTACCTTCATTTATTGCAATGTTACTAAAATTATTTTATTTTAAAGAGAAAGATACTTTATTAAACCATTTACACATATTATAAAGTTTTGTCTATGAACTCCAATACATTTTGATGATGCTGACAACATTTACTAATCATTAGCATAGTTTTTTGAGCGTAGTTGTGTCACCGTGTAATAGATATATGACCTCATCATAGTGAGGTAATCAGGTATTACTGCCACTAGTATTGAAACTAAGTGAACTTCTTCTATTGCTTTATTGTATGATGTATCTAACATACTAAGAATATATTTTCAATTGCAGTATATATTTAGTATATTTTACCAAGGTACTGAGTCATTTCTGTTTCAGCATATGTTGTAACTCGGTGGACTATTATCAAAAGAATGATTATCGGTTCGGTTTGTTCTTAAACAATAAGATAAGGAACCGCCTTTCCAGCTATAAACTTGTGATACTATCCCGTTCTCAGCGGTCATTTATTGTTTGTCAACTTCAGTTTAATCTGACATAAAATTGCATATAAGCATTAATCATAATAATTAGTGTGTGCTTGATAAATAAATCAAAAGCCTTCCTCAGAGCTTAAATTGACATCTTTTTCAAAATAAAGTTAGGAGACATATTTGACTTCTCCACACCATAAACCACGATTCCATGTACTTAAATTTATAATGAAAACTCCATGTGTCCGGATTGCAAACGCCTCTCTCAAGACTTGAGTAATGAATCACTTGAAACTTAACAGGTGGAAAATTATGATTAATTTTGAACCAAAAACTTATTATCCGTGAAGTAAACGGCGTTTTCACACTCGTTCTCTGTTCCTGAAACTTAAGATACAGCTTAATCCTTTCATAAGCTTCATATTCTGTTTTTTGCATAAGAATGGCAAGCAATGTGACTCTTTTGTTAAGACTTCGGAGTGAATACCTTTTTGTCCACGATAGTACCATTCCAGCCACCTGTCGTTATGGAGTTAATATGTCGCGATGAATTCACCATTCCAGTCAGAGTATATTCTAAGTATAAATAATGATTGTCTTTCCAGTTCTCATCGTTTCCCCTCAGTTCTTCTTGTTTTCGTTTTGTATTGACTTTGGCCTCGGAATTAGCCTTTACTGTTGAATATGTAGTATATGGTGTTTTTTTAGTTTTTTTCTTCAGATTTCTAATTTCTCATCAGTCATGCTTTGGGCAAAATGTGACCCAATTATACGAGATTGATTTAAATAAAGTTTTCGTTTCTTTGTTATTGCTCCAGGATATTACACGACGACGTTTTACGTAAAGCAGCGTGTTTATATTCTTGTTGTCATAGATAATTGAAACTCGGTCAGGCAAATAGAAACAATACAACATACTCCTGTCTTTATTGAGATTGTATATATAAGAACGTTTTGTCACCATGACTGTAACATGTCAATAGGTCTGTCTACGTAATATACGAATAAATGTTCATTTGTCGATCTAGTTGGAATCCCATACCTACGAATCTGATTGTTTTCTATTAACGACATGCCAGACTGGTGGTTACCATTCTACTGCTATATAATTACCTCTTAGTTATGATACAATACGTGCCAAATGCATCTGCTATGCACCGGCACATGTTGGTTTATATTCATAATCAGGTTTTAATCTGTGATTGTGAGATGGTCATTTGGATACATGAAAAGATTGAAAGGTCAAAGCAGTGTAAATTGTCTTTCAGAACAAAAGCCCAAAGACCACACAGATAACTGGTATATTATATCATGTGCTGAATAATTGCATAATAGTAACAAACACTAGATATTTCAAAAATAGTTTCTAAATCAAATTTCAATATACTGACTATTAGTCCGTTTATGGGTCAAATTAGTCATTATTAAAACCAAAAGACATATGTCCACGCCTGAAAAACTATAAAAAGTATCAAATGTCACAGATCAAATTGGTCAAATGGACTTGCTCTTTAAACAATTATAATGGAAAACATAAACCACCATGCTAAACGTTATTAACATTAAAGAGTAACATCCTAGAAGACTGCCTTGATAGTCCGATATTCCCTTCCTAGGGACCCTTAACAGCAGTTCCCTTCCTAGGGACCCCTGACAGCAGTTCCCTCCTAGGGACCCCTAACAGCAGTTCCCTTCCTAGGGACCCCTAACAGCAGTTCCCTTCCTAGGGACCCCTAATAGCAGTTCACTTCCTAGGGACCCCTATTAGCAGGCAGCATGTACACTCCCATCTAATTCTATTTACAGCAGATACTCGATATTAATTTTAAATAACTTGTGAATAACTACACAATTGATTTAAACTTGTATAATTTTGTTCAAAAGAACATCTTTAGTACATATATATACCAACCACCACAGAATACCGCATTTTATCGTATTTCATATTTCTGTCGATTTTTCGATGTTCGTGTTTTCTCGCTCAGAGATCACAAAACACAAGCTCCTGGTTATAACAACCCTCTTGTATAGGAGCTAGCTAGACAGAGCTCAGGGGTGGTATCACCATTCACAAAATCAACTAGATAGGAGATAGATTAATCAATTTCGTTAAAGTGCTTGGGCAAGTTATAATGCCATTACAGTTTTCATATGTTTATAACATCATTACATTTAAACTCCTATGTGAGGAAACGCCAGATCATATATTAAAACATACATTGATATGCTGTAAAACATTCCATGTTAAAATTGTGTAAGCTGTTTTCTGTCACCACAGAGTATTCGTACTAGACTGACCTCCGACAATAGACACACATTTCTCTCTACAGCCCTGGGGTGTATGAACATCACGTTTACAACTGATATCAGGTACAATGCACCTGTTCACTGTTTATTTTTGTCTCTTAAATATTCTGATAAAACAGGATTTATCTGTACATACTTTACTGATCAGCTCTATACTTAGTGATCCTTATATAGTTATTAACTGCATGAAAAATCAAAAAGTGTTTTGACATCTGACTAAACATTTATGGAAATGTAACACATCACATATATTTGAACATTATATGAATAAATACTTTAAGTCTTTCAAAAAAGGCAAATAGATTCCATCCCTTCATGTCGATGATAAATTGCAACGACAAAGAAGGACAGAATCGATAATTTGACAATTAGCCAAATATTATAACCATTACGTATGTATTGAATCAATATTAGATACAGCAGTTGCACATTTTTCCTGCATTCCGATTGGTTAGATTATCATCACGTTGTGGTCAGTAATTTGTTTAATGGAATCAATGCTAACTTGGTGATTAGAAAGAAAACAAATGTCATTACCCCTTTAATGACGCCAAATGTAACGTCACAAATTAATGCTGAGTGATAAATCAGCCATATAACCTTGATTTTCTTACGTAAAATCTTTTAAAATCATATTTGAATAATAACTCAGTATTTCATATTAAATATAAAAATTGAGAATTTTTATTTCGGTATAGTAAATGATATTCGTGATGTTAAATTCTGGTTATGTTGACAAAAAAAAAGGGATATTAACACCGACTTCATTTCGGTCAATATCGCTTTCTCGGGTTCATAATTATGAACACATGTTGACCTCCAAAAGTACATAATCGATAATGTGGTTTACTTAAAAACCTCGACCACCATTGAATATCTAAAACACACATAACCTAAATGTTCTATCACATACACTGCTACCAAAGAGGTCCGCCTGTATCACGGGTAGTGGACTCTCCGGTGAACGACACAAACTATTGGGACTCCGAATATTCAGAAAATCTGCTATTATATCGACAAGTCTATTCAGCGTGCCGTCATCCTCGTTATAAAACGATAACACGACTCATTCTAACTCCGTTTTACTGCAGGGCAAAGATCACGTCAACTACAAAAAATTCACGACAATAGACATAATCCCTAAGTAATAAGTCGTTATTAACAAGGGGCGCAGAATAGGAGGTCGTCGTGGAGATATAAATACCTAGGTTTGTAACATCAAACGATTTAAATGAATAATTTGAAACCCAAACATACATCTACAAATGATTTGATTTGATTCAACTCAACCATATTCGATTGCCCATGGACACATATAATCCGCATTAGAATAGACTACTCTCCGCTGTACCGATAGGAGTAACAGAACGGCCGCTACTAAACACGTGTACTTTTGCATGTTTACAAAGGTGGTATGGTTTCCGTGGTGACACAATTTATGTAATATATTTTCCCATTCAGTTTCGTATGTTCGAGGCGATGAACGATTTATCTCAGATTTATAATGTTTGTATCATAATGAGGCTATGTCAACGTATAAAACAGCGTCTGCACCTAATGACGTTGTTTATGTATGTCATTACTTTCTTTCTAGGTTTTTATGAACAAACGAATAGCATTGATATATGAAAAATAAAAACGATAAAAACTACGATTAAGTATTATATTACATTTTCTACAGACTTAAAAAGGATAGTTTCGTTTAGCCAAAGTAATAAATACATCATATATATAGGCAAAGTTCGTGATTTAAAGAAACCATGATTATTATCTCATATTGCACCTCTGAAAACCGAGGTGGCCTAGTTATGCCTTGTTCGAAAACACTGTCGGTAATTCCCTGTCTTTATCGTCAGTCAATGTGTGACCTGTGCTAGATCACTGCAGTGACTTTAAAATGTGACATTTAAGTGCATTGCACAATATATCAAATGTATTAAAGCTAAAGAACGTTTGACTCCTTTATGTTTCACTTTGATGTTGATATTGAAGGACAATGCGTGCTGAATCTTAGGTTACTCTCGATTTACAAACAAACGACAGATATTAATACATGCTCTCCCGTACATAAAATCAACATAACAGTATTTCGATTGATTATTTTATTAACTGTGTTCCTCCTTGATATCCTGTCGTTTTGATGCCATATGTTGTCTCATTGCGAATGCTGTAAAAATACAGAATGTTATGAATATTTTTCTTTATTTTACGTTGAACTTTGTTATATTACGGCAGAGGTTGCTATGGCGTTCTCACTGCTTTTATTTGATTACGACTCAATTTAACTTAAATTAAAACAGTAAAATAAGTTACAAATTTTGAATTAACATAAATAAAACTCCTAAAACAATTACCGTCGTCAAATGACTACTACGTTATTTGGTGATAAAACTTTTGTTATGTTTGCCTAGGTCTCAATGTAAACTGACAAAGAAATATAGATAACCTTTCATACCGTGACGAGAAATGTATACAAATGGGGTGTTACAATATATTGTTTTAAAGTTATGATAAGCTTTGAACATCACACATTATTGTAAAAGAAACGAAGACGACAAAGTTCGTTTTTTATCATGTAATGCATGCTGATCTATTGCATCATGAAAATTATCATAATAGTTCGATATTCAATTATTAATAGTAATACTTGTTATTTATGAAAAAAACTAAAATTCTGGTTCATTTGTAAAATACGGAATTTCAGGTTTTTATCGATGTTTATGTATAACAATTGGCCATCTGATTCGCTGACTTTATATACGTTATATTTGAAGCTATGTTTATGTTGTTCATGTTAATGTATATTAGAAATATAATCTATCACCTTGCGTCTTTTCTACATGTACATGTCTTTGTATTTCACTGTGTTTCACTGTTTTGCCTCCAAACTGTTTTGTAGTTACAAATGTACAAATAAAAGTTTGAAATTGAATTTGAATATAACCGTTATAACATCAGAAAGTATATCGCATCTATTTTTTACAACATTAAACAATAGCTGAGAAATTTATATTTTAAGAAGGTTTTAAAAATATAAGATATAAATTTGTCACGTGTAAACCAGTACATTTGTTATTGTATTAACTAGAAAATATACTGCATCATCAACACATAAGGCCAAATGACACCTTTAAGTATAAGTAGAGGAGATATAAGGCTTTGTCTATATAACCCGTCTACTCTGATGTAGATTTTTTTATATATATTAGTATATGAGTTTTATGCGTGAGAAGAAACTATTTTAGATAACTAAGTATCCAATATCAACGTTTCACTGTAATATTACTGTAGTATTACTGTAATTAAACTCTGGTTAAGTATTCATCTGAGAGGACACTCACGCCAAGGTTCACATATGTGCCATATGTATGCCCCGTATTTCGCAATCAGTGGGATATTGCTATTGCACATGCATGTTTAAAAAAATCGATCATTATTATAGGATTGCGTTGTGTCTGATGCTCCATTGTAAAAAATAGTTATATGTAACATATAACAGACCGGAGCTATTTCAGATATATTGTTTGTGGATTATTTTTTACAGTAGGTTTGAGTTGTTACCAATACATTACTTGAAGACACATTTGTATATTAATTGAACTGTTACTTAAACATTGTAGATATTTTGTTTATGTGACTGAGGTTGTTTCTAATACATTGTTTGTAGGTACAAATGTACATTACATGAACTGTTACTTAAACATTGTAGACATTTTGTTGATGTGACTGAGGTTGTTTCTAATACATTGTTTGTAGGTACATACCTACAGGTGGTTTGAGATGTTATTGATATATTGTTTTTATAGATACATTTGAGCATTACTTGAACTGTTGCTCAAATGATGTAGATAAGTATATATACCTTCTAGAGTTAATACGTGAAGGTGGTTTGCGTTGTGTACTAATTATTATATGTTATAACAGTTATACATGTGATTTAAGTTATTGCATATCGTTGTTTGAATGTACATTTCTATTTATTAATCGAAAAGGTAATGCTTCCGGTCAACTTCAAAGTTAAACTTGGATATCTCAATAGGCTCAATAAGCTGTTGTTATCTTATCAGTAAAGATTCGTCTGTCTATTAAAACACTGACGATGGACATTGAACTACCACTTTTACAGTAGCGAGGAGGTATATGATTTAAACGAATTTGTTAAACAGTATCTGTGATTAAAGTTCCTACCATAGTATCACGTTCACAACGCATCTCTTTCGTCAATAATATTAGGACATCCATCATTGAAATCAAAGTTAATGCTATCAGAGGCGGATACCATACTTGGTTGTAAATGATATTAGTTAAATGTGTATTCCCCTGTCCACTCTAGATTGTCCGGATAGGTACCGCTGGTCAACATAAAATAAACCTAAATGCGTATATATTTGAAGATGGCCAAAGTCTTGTGAAGTGATTAACTAATCCAGGTCGTCAGCCTATACAACATGGCTTCGATAAATAATGTACGTGAATGGTGAGCGTGAGATAACATGTGGCACTGTCCTCATCACAAACAGCAATATACCTACTCAGGCACATTCTTCACATTCAACACATCATCTTCGAGTAAATATGATAGGAATCAAGCTTTGTAGGACAATCCAAATCATGAATAATCATGAATGTACATCATTTATTAGATTGCGTCTTCCCTATGGGGATACAAATAGTGGTTTTGTTTGGTTTCATAGCCTTCACAACCATTGTTTGTTCCTTATCACTCAGGTTTATATTCATCCCATTTTCTATCAATTCCTCTACCTTCATTTTCGTGGAGAGAAAAACACACTTTCAATGTAAACAGTCCATAAAGACTGCTATGTCGTCTTCATTTGTATTTTCATATAAAGCAAACTACATGTTACATTGTACATGGCTCTCTGTGCTTTGAAGGTTAATAATTAAATAAGTAATGTTGTAGAAAGGAAGTATTTCATGTGGAAGGCTTTATCCAAGTAGACTATGTCTACCTTACTAGTCAACACTGGTGTCCCCATCTAGTTCGTCCTTCATTATTACTGGCTCCTCGTCTAGTTTCGTCCACCGTTTTTTCTCTCTCTTGTTTTAGGCTTTGCTCTTTAATAGGATTTCACAGTTAAATAACTCTGCAGAGGTAATTAAACAGATCAAGTGTACATGAAATGAAAATGAATAACTTTAAGAAATAAGGAATATGAGAAAAAATGTTGTAGCTGGGGCAGCTCATCCCCAGACAACCCACGAATGATGTATATATGCCTGAGAAATTAAATATATCTTACAAAACAAACAAAACACTCTGCAAGGGTACTCGTAAGATGCTTCCGTAAATCTTTCCATTTGACATCTTTACTCCAACTTTGTTGCTATTTTACTATTGTGTTTCTGTAAGTAACTACTAGCGACTGTCTACCAAAAGACAGTGTCAGACCTGTTACAGTCGCATCACCTTCACCTTGCAGTAGAATGACTAGTTTGTTCATTGTTAACTACTTGAAGCAATGTGATAGAGTGTCCTTTTTTCTTCAATATTTTAATTTTGTAGTCAGTCTCAATCAACATGTTGATTTTGTTCGTAGGGAGTTTTCTATTTTCTCTTTCATAGTAATGGCCAGATGATGTTCGCTTTGTTGTTGACTTTTGTCTAACTTTGTCATGCGGTTTTCTAACCACTTGGGTGTACATGTTTTTACGATGTTCTCTGTTGTAACAGTGTACTTGAGTAACTACGGATGATCTCCATTACCGTATTTTACCGGCAATAAGCCCCCTCTCGCAAATAAGCCCCCTCCCCACTTTGGTAAATGTCCTGGTAACAGGGTGGGTGCCTGGCATTAAGACCCCACCCCAATTTTGTCTCCATCTCAAAAAAATGTGTATGTCAATTTTTGTCTCTGACATAAGCAATATTATAACACATGATTATGGAATATGATGTAAACATAACAAAATATCAAGATATCTAGATGGCTTAAAACAAAACATCGTTCTGTTGCTGAAAGAACACCATGCTTTCGTTTTTTAACCGGTTGTGTATTTTGCAGATTTCAATGTAAAACGAAACATGTTGCTTGTGCCAAATCCATTATATCTATAGTCTGTACTGAAGTAGCAAATTATGAAAACACTTTAAAATACATTTATTAGTTGTAATAGAGAGGTAACATCGTTTTTAAATTGATAAAAAGATTCCTATCGAATCTTTCTGTCAAGGTCAGTTCGTTCATATTGCCATTCTGAAATGTGTATCAACCAATACAGTTGTCAACAAAAATGGCTCCTGGTTCAAATACATCGTTTTTGGATGACTTTTATCCACAAAAAAAACATGTATCTTGCTCATAATGCTTGCAACCTGCATACAGATAAGTTGCTGTGTTGTTTTTGTATGATTAAGGCAATGGTTTGTGTTAATTAAGCCTTGTATACTCGAATTTCTTCATAGTACGGTATATATTCAACTCATGTGATGGCACTAGCCAAACACCAGAGAGCCTGGTCGTGAATAGATGAATTCTGAAACTTGATTATCAGAACAATTATGAACTTGAGCAACTTACATTCCGAACACCAGATCCATAAACGCTCAATTGTAGCTGACATCGGCTGTATTTGTTGGTATTACTGTCAGGAGAGGGACCAGTGTATCTTGGTTCCATCATCACCAACATTGAATTTAAATCACACTTGGTCTCAACTAATATGGCATTCATCTCTAAATTTTTAAAGAATGAGACTTTCATCATTTAGATACTATGGTTGTTTGGCTTTAGTTTTAAAACTACGAGAGATAAGCTAATTAAACAATGCAGTCATACACTTCTTATAAAATCTTAATGACTGAAAGTCGCTTTTGGTCTCAAGATAATGTTTAGTGATTCACTTTCAGGTTGTTCTTGTTCAGGACCGTTCATGGTATTATCACCTCGGGAGAACCCACTGTTAGATATGTATTGATATTTATTATATAATACAGGCTATTGCCGTGCAATATTGCCCTTCAATAAAAACGATATAGCACACGTACAATAAACATGAAAATGAGTCTTGTCACCGCGGGAAACAGGTCATATTTCTACGCACTACAACTTCTACGTTTGTTAACAAAACGGCTGACCGAGTTACTGTTTGCATTGATAGCAGAGGCAGGCACAGGGAGAATAAAATCAACAAACGAGTTTAATAAATTCAAAATTATATAAACAAGAGTGTTAGCATCACACAAATTTAACAAATGCATGTTCAAATTTCACTTGAACTTCTCCGACATACAAACAAGCAATGGCGAATACGTGTAACCGGTCAACTTCATCAGTGTTCCAGTTTCATGGCGGATTCCACAGTATATTTTCTGGCTCATTGACAGGCGGAAACATCGAGGTCCACATTCACCAACAACCCTCTCCAAAGAAATACACTTGCATTATAGAGAGTGACAATCACTCCAGTCCCTGTAAACTTTTAAAAAGTGCAGACTTCGATGTGTATTGTGATGACCTTTACCATGACAGTGCACGCACCGTTGTGCCAAATATGTGACGTCACTGCTATTTTCGTAAACGCCAATTCGTTGAATGGTTTTCGTATAAAAAAAGATTATTAATGTTGTTCTGATAATTATTAAAACATTGGTTGATGAAGAAAAACCTAAATGATTGTTTGTTCATTGAAAATGTTCTCGGGAAGAAGTTTCTGAAACTATTTTTTGTGGCGCAGCGAGCTCAAACAAAATGCATGTAATGCGTCCTTTCGTCAGTCATCGGTACATTTTTTATAGAAGAGACGTGTCAAGAAAAAGAGTGTTTCTCGAATTTTATAATAAATCTAACACTCGTGTTCATGTACAATTGAATTTATTAAACTCGTTTATCAATTTCATATGAAACTAATAAACTCGTTCAATAAATTCAATATTACATGAACACTCGTGTCAGATCCTTTATGAATTGATTGATTTCCCACTCGATGAAGATGATATTAAATCATAAATGCTTAAGTTAGATTAGTAACTGGCACGGGATTGTTGTCATATGTGAACTGGTACCAGGTCAAAGACAAACGTTGCATTTTTTCCGACCCTAAAGGATATTATATTTGCTTAGGTTTTACCTATTTGATTTACTGTCAAACACCATGTACATGTAAGATCAATTAAATGAATTCGATTCAGTCTAGTTTGATTCTGTAATCGCCCTATGTCAATTTAGCAAGCTTGTGGCCACGAATGGTGTATGCATTATGGAATTTTGAACTCATTGCCACCTGAACTCTTTATTAAACACTGATATAAACATACGGTGCGTAGCTCTTGTAAGATTTAACTTGATACCCTTTTTCAATAAATATCGTTTGTTAACTCCTAACTCATGACTTACACGGGTTCAATGCCGGGTCACACAGGAGAAAAATAAATACTTTGAGCTATTTCAGAACCCGTACTTCAAGTTACCGTCCCACTTACCTCTTTTTTATCAACAAGATAAAACTAGTTTATTTATTATTTTTCATACATAGCAAAAACTATCCTCTTTCTGTTAATACCACACTCAGGATGTGAAACATGTGAAAGCCACTAATCCAAAGGGAACTAAATTTGATTTTCTTACGTGCCGTTAATCATTCGATTTTATTTCATCATATTTTATTGAGTAAACAATAGGATTGAACAGCAGGCTAGGCTTATATAAGTTCTCTCCTTAGGTTGATATGACAAAGACAAAGATGGATGAAATGGTTTGTAAGAAAATATTGATGCAAATTATATATAATAAGTACCATAGACATATATATATATAGCAGATGGTATAGGGGAGATAATTCCATGTATGTTTCAATAACATGTAAATCTTTAATTGATATTTTTAGCTATACAATGCTCATATTAAAAAGTCAATCGTAACCAATTAGTAATAGGAAGCAATGCTCTAATGATATATTAAACAGAGAAATTGCTACAATTGTATTTTTTGGCCAGTCATTAATGCCCCCTGTTCATACCCTGCTGCTGTTGCATGAAGTATTTAAAGTATAGGACCATTTAGTATCAATATATATATCATTGGTAGGAGTGATAAAAAGTAAGGGATACAACAACATCAAAATATGGAATGATAAAATGAGGCAATTCAGCTAGAAGATTTTGAAAATGTAGTATATGTGTATGATGTATTGCTAGTGTTCTATGAGTAAATATTTCATCCCTTCGAGTTTCAGACAAAAAGTCTCTAACGGCCTTTACCGTTCACATATCATCCACTCGAGATTCAACCACAGAACAATAAGCATTCAAACTTAGCACATTTATGAAGAAGCTTAATACCTTAGGTGTATAATATTAAAACATCAATGTATATATAACAATCAGTAGAATCACATAATGGTTTAAGGACAGTATTTTATCAGTTATGACTATATATAACAAAATTTATAGATTGTTTTGATTAATTAAACAAGTCTTCTTGTGTTGTATATATTTTTAAGAACACTTCAAGTATAGATTTATTTTCAGTATTGTTTAACATAGTGCTTCCATTAAGAAGTATTTAAGTATTAAGATT
Source organism: Mizuhopecten yessoensis (assembly GCF_002113885.1). Classification (NCBI taxonomy): domain Eukaryota; kingdom Metazoa; phylum Mollusca; class Bivalvia; order Pectinida; family Pectinidae; genus Mizuhopecten; species Mizuhopecten yessoensis. The sequence continues at coordinate 318,866 of NW_018403450.1, read as the reverse complement.
AACCGGACACACTTAAAAAATATCATTTATTAAAGTTTGTCTCTCATCAGTATACATTGGACATTGAGAAAGATAATGTGTAGCAGTTTCATAAGCATCACCACACAGACAAGATGGATACTCTTTCAAGAGATCTTTGAACTGATCATAGTTCAGGTTACTCGTCTCATTTCTCAGTTGACATAAGATTATGTTACCCTTTCTGCTTTCACAATTTTTAAATACATCCGAGATATCATTATTAAAACATATTTTATTATATACCTTGGCCTTAAATTTATTAAGAGTAGGGGAATGTACTATATCATTTTCAAGTCCATTGAACTTGTTGCACATTACTGGGAAGAAACTTTTTGCATTGGATTCTGTACGACATAGTGGTGGGTTAAACATACTTACATTTTTTAGGGTATACCTATCATTTTCTGGGTTATGAATAAGAGGATCAATTATGTCATGGAGGTATGTCGGTGATAAATTGTTAGTTATTTTATACATCTGAATTAGCTTATGGTTCACCTTTTGATCAGACAGAGATTCCCAACCTAGTTCTTTATATAGAGTTTGGTGTGATGTACCTTTCCTAAGACCTGTGATAATCCTTGCAGCTTCTAGTTGTACAGATTCTAATATTTTTTTAAGATTGTCGGAGCAGTTGTCCCAGACAATATCTTCATATTCAGGCATTGGGCGGATAAATGTTGTATATATTTTGCATAGTGATTTCTTATCAATCTTATATTTCAGATACCTAAGCATGTTTATTCATTTACTAGCCTTTTCATATATTAATTGACCATGGGTAGACCAAGTGCCATCTTCAGAAAAAGTTAATCCAAGATGTTTGTGATCATGGGCATTATCTACACAGGTATTGGAGAAATTAATTAGAGGATGTATAGGTTCTTTTTTTCTAGAAAAAAATAGTGATTTGGTTTTAGAGGGGTTAAATTTAATGTCCCATGTACTAGCCAAGTTGTTAGTTATATAAATATTTGAATGTAATTTTTTCCAAGATTTTACTAAAACATGATGTTACAGATATTGGTCGATAATTGGAATAATTATTTTTTAAACCATTCCCTTTGTATACAGCACTAACATTAGCCATCTTCCATGGCGCAGGTATGCACCCGTTAGATATAGTTTTGTTAAATAAAATTGTAAGTGGGAGTATTAAGGAAGGTTTTAACTTTTTTATGACTTTAGGTAACATGCCATCAGGTCCTGCTGGTTTATTTTCATTTAATATAGTAATTTGATCATCAACATCTTGCTCAGAGACTATTATGTTTTCTAACTTTGATAGAGTGGAGATATCTAATACTGGAGGTTCAGCAAGTGTATCTGATGTTGTGGCTATAGAAGTAAAATATTCATTAAGGGCTTCAGATTTATCAGTTGGATGTTGAATCAGTGTATTATTAACATTCAATGGTGGAATCGGTTCAGTTTTATTGTTAAAATTAGTTATGAATTTAGCAATTTTCCACCATTTATTAGGGGGCAATGATTTATCACTTAGAGACTTTTGAAGTTTATCAAGATAATAATGTTAGCGTCTCTAACCAGATTAATAACAGCTTTCCTTATTTGTTTATATTTATTCCAATGCTCTATTTTGTCAGTATGTCTGGCTTTCTTATGTTTCCTATTTATTTGTCTCATCTTTAGTCTAATATTGGTATTCATCCATGGCTTGTCATCAGGTCGGATTGTAATAGTTTTACTAGGAATATATTTTGTCAGGTCAGTTATAGATTTAGTTAAAAACATACTAAATTCATGGGTATCCATATCAGCAGCAATTAAGTTCCAGTCAATAACATTTAGTTCGTCATTCATAATATTATAATCAGTATTGTATTGTACAGTCTTTGTATATGCTTAGCATAACAAACTTATATATATATAGGTAAGTGGTCACTACAGAAAGCAGGGTCAACATGTGTATTTTTCACTATAGAAGGATTATTCGATCATTTAAAAGTCACGCATGCCCCACGGGGTCCCTTTAAAATGACGATATTTCCCGTCAAATTTTAGCACGCTTCTTCTTTTATTACTATCATTTTTTTTGTTAATAATACTTCTTAAGTCTAAAGTCCTTTAGCATACCAATTGACGTAATTAATCGATCTTTATCAACTAAGATGAAAGCAATTAAATTCATAAACATTACTTCAGAACCTGTCTAACACGTTGTGTTGTTTGATAATAACCCTGACTCAATTGAAAACATAGTCGCTATTCGTTGGATTTTGCTCTCGTAGCATCTCGTGAATTCGCGTATGCATGGCAATAACGCAAACGTGGCTTCAACCCTGCGCGCAGTCAGATAAGTAGCCGTCTCACACTTATACTTGACATACATTTTAAAATCATTTTCATACTTCTAGGGATGCAATGTTTTTGTTCTGTTTGACCTCACACAAACTACACCACCAACACGTGAGGAGCGGATAACACAGTGGTTATGACGTCACTGAGGCTAATACGTCCTCAATGATAAAAGTATCAACATATCGATAAATCGAGCTATCGGGGTATATACCTTGATTCACAAAGAGCATATTGATGATTTGAGATAACCCAATTCAAACTAGACAGAGAGAAAGTCGGTAAGATACGCAATACCAACAATATCAAACATTTTATAAATACAGCAAAGTATCAAAGCTATATGTTACCTACATATATGTAATATGTATCTGGATCCTTGTCGTACAGCGATATCAGTGGTAGTGAGACAAAATTGATAATAATGATTTTTATGATTTCTGAAAAACGTTCGTGACAACGTTGGCTTTGTACTATAATACACGTACATGCATTGTATGATCAGTTCTGAATATAGATATCTACATCTTAGTCAGGATTCTAAAACCAGTCAAAGTTACCTTGGAAGAAATCGTGACTACGTAATAACTGGACACAGACTATCACGTCACCCATTTTAGGTCCCGGGACTCATTCATTTCAAACCCCATAAGCTTTTAGTCATTCCACAAATTGCTAAATTAGAAAGTGTCTAAAGGAATTATGAATATGGTGTATAAATCATGAAATGGTTATGACTTTCAACTGAGGAACATGCGCATAGTTTTGTGTTTTATGATTGATAGAGTGAATTTATCACACAACATATTCTCTCAGGATCGCCTTACTGAAGATGATGGAGTACTAGTACTGCTGGTCTATACGTGTGCTATTCTGTTACATTTCTCTACCTAAGAAACATACAGTTTTTATGACGTCGCATGGAATCAATAATATGACTTCTAACGCGGGTTGTGCAATGGCCTGGTAAAAAAGGTATACGAAACTCCATTAGAAAATCGGGTCAAATTGTAGGGAGTTACCTCTTCTGCATCAAGAAATTACGATTGCCCGTTGGAATGACGATGGTATGTTGGAATAACGATTGTCTGTGCAAATAATTTTCGAAGAAAAAAGATAAACCAAGCCTTTGAGAAGTTATTAAAGTGATGGTCTACAAAAATGAGAAGCAAACATTTTAACAGACGATAAGATAAAATAATGACAGTATTTCAGGATACACCAGGACTTCTTAGGAAATCAATCTATTCCCGCAAAGTAAGCTGGTGTCGCTTCGTGGATAGGCTTTACTCCATCTCCAGGTATAGTGATAGTAAAATGGTATAGGATTTGGATAGTAGCGTAGTTGATCAAGAAAGGGATTTTGCAATAAACTGATGCCTACACATACTCTTTATGATCTTTTCACGCGTGAAATATTTGTCGCAATTACTTAATTGTATGCCGTTCGATTTCAAAATTCAAAACAGACACCATAATGACATTTTACTATATTTAATACACAGAAAGTTGAGTTGAGTTCATAAACGGCCATCGTGTGTATACAACAGGATGCTGCTGAATAAAGACATCACGTTTAGCTGTTCTTGAATTGTCTATTTACAAATTCAACACAGTTATCTCCCCTACAACGTACACAATTCGGGATCTTCAGACAACATTCTTTGTTTATCTATAAATTAAACACAGTTATCTCCCCTACAGCGTACACACTTCGGGATCTTCAGACAACATGAATTGTTTATTTACAAAATAAAAACGTCTATCTCCCCTTAAGTTTACTCACATCAGATCTTCAGACAATATATGAATTGTCTATTCACAAACTATACAAAGTTGTTTCCCCTACAGCGTACATAGATCGGGATCTAACCGATGACACACAGGTACAGGTATCTCCCCTACAGTGTACCCTGACTTGTCTTCGGACACTATGATGAACTGGGCAACAGTATAGTTGACAAGAGCGTGATCCCACAATGTACATCTAGATTAAGGGACGCTGCCGCCGGTGTTTGTACCAGACAAGCCTTTAATCTCAAACAAAGAGACGGTTCCACTGGTCGACGATGTACTCACTAACAGTGAACGGTTGTTTGGACTCTCATTTGCAGGAATATATCTGTAAAATTAAAGGATGCATTTTCATGTGTAAAAATGTACTTCACTTGATTCGACAATCAGATGGAGATATACATGTATAATCAATACTGTTATTCAGCTACTCCTTTATTACAGTTAAGTGTATCCACATGCGTCTGATTATTCTAAATAATGGAGTACATATATATTATTTTACAATTACATTAACATGCCTGAATTATGTCTATAGAAGAAAAAAAAATATTAAAAGGTGCTTTCGTCTATTTCCTTCAATTTATGTTTTTTTATGAAGTACTGTTTATATTTGCAAATTTTGTACAAATAAAAAACAGATTCTAGAACAAATAATCCTTCTATGCAACGATAGGGAATTATTATCGGGGACACGAAATTCATTAGAAGATACCAAGCTCCAAGTCCATCATTGAAATCACTATAACCACTGAGTAATTTCGTGATGAAGTGACATTTTCTAAATAATTTCTCCAACTGTGAGTTGCCCTAACTTGAACAAGAATGGTTGCCTTGCAACGTATTCAACGATAACCTTACTATCAGCACCAGTACTGTTAATACGGTTCACCGCCCTCACCTGAGATCATCAGGTCCTATGTCACTGATGAGGCGCTGGTCGTACAGATTCCCAAACGTGTCGTTTGTTCTAGTTATTCCACTCCACAGACTCTCGAACCGTATAGTACTGACGTCACCAGGTATGGAGTACACGGCGATCAGGCCGGGCCTTTCTATACCAACAAATATTACTGTGGTGTTACCATCCTGAACAACGGCTAGACTTTCAACTTCTGGACCCTACAATGAAACAATGTCGAAACTGCAAATCATTAAGGTAATTGCAAACATCCTTTCTGAAGCATCTTGTATAACAGTATATATCCATGTGTATATTATTTGACCCTATAAATAGTATATAGATAATACTACGTATAGTATAATTATCGATTACGGACTTTTTTAGGTAAATACAGGTATATTGTTTAATTGATCTCAGAAAGCGATATTGGTTAATACGGGTCACGAATAAATAACAAAGAATTTAATCTGTACCAAAATAATTAGATCATATAAACATTATTCAATTAAAAAAAAAAAAAAAAACAATAACTCAATTTGAATATTAGTTAAAACACACCTATACGTTAAAAAATAGATATATTTATGCATTTCGCATTGTATTAACCTAATATCACTTTTCAGATCATTAATACACATAACCACTGAAACAAAATTAAACAGTAATGCATGAAGCAGAGGGTATTATAACTGTTCCACTGAATGGCCATAATAAAGAGATAATTTATCTGATGTTTCGAAAATTATACCACCAAGTAAATATCCAAAATCATCGACTTCGTCGTAGTTATTATCTAACAGATTAAGATGCAGAAAACGTGTGTCATCTTATATTACCCTATATACAGTAAATCTAAATATTATCACAGTACATAGGCCTATAAACCCTTATTAGTGTGTATAATGTTGTCTCCGCTATGTATTTTTTAAGTACCTAAGCCTCTATAAAGTGTTTATAACCCTGTTTTAAGTTGTTATAACCCCTAAATCGTTAAGCTTGGTCACGCACCTTAGCATCCGATCGCGAATCCTTGGACTCGGATACGACAGATGTTTGAGATTTTCCGTTAGCATTGAACAGTCCACTGTATTGCTGTGCAATCTTTTCCTCTATTTCACTTCCGCTGTCGTACACCTGGTTAAACGTGCTGACGTCATATAATGATATGCTTCTTCCACCGAATGTATATAGATCGTCATACGCATCCCCATGCTTCCCTTCCAGGTTACTGACCATCAGACGCCCTGTAGATGATAATTACATCAACATTTATATACATGAGCGTAGGTACAAATCACACTGACATATACGGATTTGTACAGCAAAACATTACTTTATTTTCAATAAAAGATAGTATTTTAGTGCGAAAATAGCACAAAAATGTCACAATATAACAAATATCAACCTCATTTTCACCATTAACCGTTAATTTACAGTTAAAATGTAGAATGCTACATGTAGAAGTTTATATATGTATATGTAGCCACTCACAATATTATTCTATATTATGACCGACACATTAGTGTTCAACAGCATGCTATTCTGAAGGCCAAATAGTAAACGTGAAATGTATTTTGCGAAAATTGCTACAGACGTGCATACGGCGAAAGTGATCACTGGAAAATGTTTTTACCATGCGTTATATAAAATTGTCGTTAACGTAAGGTTTTAAATTGTTTTTCAATGTCCGTATATGTTATCAATATAGTTACATTAGGAGACATTTGGTATGACGAATTTATCACGTCTAGTGACTATCTTTAATCAACAAGAGAAAGTGGGAGATATATATAGTCCTAATGTAACAGCAGTTTGACAAATTGGACGTGTGGAATTAGAAGCCAAGGAATAACCCTCGTCGTTACATATTTGCCGATGACGTTTTATTTCAATCCATGTCTTCAAAACATTTATCATGCAAAGGATTAAATATTTCACGGATAGACAGATGAAGTTCATACAAAAATACTAAATGTTAACGACAGTCGTGTGAATAGCAGGTCATTGTTATCTTATTATACTGTTCTTGTCTTATCCAAGATACACAAAATTTGAAGTCATTCGTTCAAAACTAAACGTAGGTCACAGATTAAGGTCATACTGACCTACTTATTGTACAATGCATGCCTGTTTCCGAAGGTTTTGCATGACATTAATGTTTGAGCATTCGCACTAGACTGTAATATTGTCTGAAAAGTACATAACTCTTAAGATTATGAATTTAATTCGTCCTTTTCACTGACTTTGTTTCCTAATATACATAAGATGGACAGAAATCATCAAAATTAAATTGTTAATCTGGTTGGTCTCTTTCTGAATGTAACCAATCAGGTTGAAATATGCTAATTAGAAAAACATAAAATTTGTTCGTCGTCAAATTTGACATAAGTCTTTCTATTATGTACCAGTTTATTAACTTTCATTTTAATCTTATTATATGAATTATGAAGTGGGATATACGTTTTAGTAAGGTTATAGAATGTCGCCATCCTCTAATACGTTCCTGCTGACTGAATTTGATAATATGTAAGAACGTTATCGCGTAGACACGATGTCGTTTAACGGACGATGACACGATGTCGTTTAACGGACGATGACACGATGCAGAAAAAAAGTGTAATATATGCACTATTGAAATATCCTTTATGGGTGATATTATAAATAACATACAGTTCATATATTTGGCTATTTTCTAGAAGGAATACACACAGAGTGTATCGAGACAGTTTCAAACATCTTGAAACAAGCAATTAAGATTAAGTAAGTACAAATTTAAAGTTATATTATTGCACTTATTCCACAAAACTTTGAGTAGGATGGTACTAAGGTATGTTAAAATAGGTCAAAATATAACGGCTTGTCTTACCAAGATTTTTGTCGGTTTGAAGGTTCCACATAAATCCGTTGTTTGCGGCCCAATATGAAACAGGCGCATCCAGGTCTATGTGATCTAAGGAACAATTGAAGCAAACGAATATACACTGTTCAGTCTGTTCATGATATTTTCATTATTAATCTTTGATAACAAATATAGTTTAATATATATTGTTTACATATAGATATATATTAGATAAAAGTGGATGAGGGATATTATTACTTTAATTCTTTTAACTGATATTTATCGAAATGATCAAGAAAATATATCAAGATATTTGTGGGTTTTCAAAATGATTATGTTTTGTTCATAAAGATGTCTCAGTTTTTACATATCCATTATCAACCCCCTTTATTTCCCTAAACGTAACACTTAAAACTACTATCAGGACATGTTATTAAGCTATTGGAACACTCAATCTACATATACAAGAAGTGTGAAAAAATTCAACACGATACGCAATTAATATCTGATACATGATACATATAATTGAAACGACTTTTTTTTCAAAACCCCCAAAAAAATATAAATATGCATTTTTACCGTCTATGGTGAGGTCGGCCACTCTTGACTCCTCGTTGAAGCCGCCTGATCCCACGATATCCGAGTAGTCCTTGGCCCTGCCCTCGTTGGCTGTGAGAAGATAGGACTTGTCCCCGATGGTTATAAATTTGATGGCATCTGGCTGGTACATACCCATCACTGGCCACTGACGTATGTTAACCACTAGAATACAAAGCGATGTAAGTATAAATCTACTGCCAACATAATATAACATGACGTATATTTGTATGTATTTATTTATTTGTTTATTCATCTAATTGTTTATTTATGTATATGTTTATTAATTAATTTATTGTTTTTTTTATTTGTTTATATATTTATTTTTCTTGGCGAAATTATTTATGGTATAATATTTATTTACATCTTTACAAATTATAACGTTTAGCATATATCGCACTATCTGCAATAATTTACGTTTGATCTTACGGATTCGGTATTCTAAAATAAATAGAATTATATCAAATCATTATTAAAATATAAAACAGAAACCGTTCTCGTTGTTCTAATATATACAAATTATCACACGTAATATTGAAAAAGAATAGTTTACTGTTGTCTCTATCGCTGACATCGAGCTTTGAGTTGGTCCAGTTCTTATATCCAAGTGGATGGATGTCTGTAATTTCAAGAGTGGCCATGTCCACCTCAGCTATAGCATTATTCTCCTGTAAAGAAGATCCAAAGGTTTATGAAATATGTTGCATTCCAATGTCATATAACAAACAAGGCAATGCGAGCTACGGGTGGTCAGGAAGTGCAGTAGATAGCGCACTCCCCTTCCACCAGACGGCCAGGGTATTCCAATGTCATATAACAAACAAGGCAATGAGAGCTACGGGTGGTCAGGAAGTGCAGTAGATAGCGCACTCCCCTTCCACCAGACGGCCAAGGTATTCCAATGTCATATAACAAACAAGGCACTGAGAGCTACGGGTGGTCAGGTAGTGCAGTAGATAGCGCACTCCCCTTCCACCAGACGGCCAGGGTATTCCAATGTCATATAACAAACAAGGCACTGACAGCTACGGATGGTCAGGTAGTGCAGTAGATAGCGTACTCCCCTTCCACCAGACGGCCTGGGTACGATTCACCGACTGGACGTGGAAAGGTGTTGGATCACCTGCTCGAGCTTTTCTCCGAGTACTCCATATTTTTCTTACATTAACACCCTCTTTGTGTTTCCATTTGGGCTAACAATTATGTTTTATTTAGCGTGATATATTTCAGATATAACATTATTATGTCTCCATTTTACATTTCACTTCCTTTAACAAACGTATTTGTTAAAAAGTTACACATGTACAAATTCTTTAAAGCTATATTGGCATACATTAGTCCGACTCATTTTCATGGCATACTAAGAAGCGTACTTTTCGTTGCAGTTAAAAATCATCATAGTTTTTGTCGAATTCGTAAGTTATCAATGCTACTTCGCCGCCATTCATCCAATGACGTTAAATAAATCTTGACTTTCCCATAGTTCGATGAAATATGAAAACCATTGAGATCGGGTTTCGTCAGAGTATGTAATAGAAATAGTTGAGATCTGTATGAATCCGCGTCCAGGAATCAGGTTCTTATTTTAATTTACTTTTTTCCATATTTCGCTGAAAATAACAGTGCCTCCCTAAACGTTTAAATGCTGTTCTTATAGCAAACATGAAACAAAGGATAACTATAGAAAGAACCCCCAGGTTTAATTTGAAACCGTTTACAGATTCTCCAAAGCTAAAACAGATGTAGACCAACAACACATCGTATGGCTTGAAGTGTAGGATAGAGGAATCGGAGTAGTAAGGTATATCTACCTGTAACGCTATGTACGCGACGCTCTCGTCCTTGTTAAATGTGATGTACTCCGGCTCCACATCATTAGAGAACGAGTTGTTGTTCTCCCTGTATATAAACCGAACTCCACTGGATACCAGTTCCTGCCATCTAAAATGGAAGAGAATAATTAATTATTTGGATTTTATAAAATCTTGTCCATTACCATTCATTCCGATTGATTGTTTACGAAATTGTTATCAGCATTTAATCATTGAAGCGTTATTGCGGAATAACTTACATATTATCAAACTTTTTAAAGTCAAGCTTAGTATATTGGTACGATCCGCCTATTCCAGCTGCCTCGGTGAATCTGATTATCCCTACAGCACCCTCGGGATCGACGAAATCGGAACCGTTATTGTACGGACTCCCTTCCATGGCGACGACCACAGTTCGGCAATTAGAAGTAGCCTGGATCATTTCTGGCTTAACACCAACTGCAAGGAAGAAATAACTTCAAATACAGAAGGTTGAACTTGAATGACTATCGTAACTTCATTCTAATGTAGCAAACAAGTAGGTATTGTAATTACAATTCAGCTCGTCAAAAAAACCAATACATTACGAGCACGAGGTATTTCGTGCTATAGAAAAGGTGCCCACGTAGTAACACGTGAACACATGAGGATAACACTGCAGCTCGAATGCTACATGAAAAGACAACAACAACAGTTTGGGATAGTTTACCTGTGATGTTATGCACTAGGACAAGCATCTCGGTTGGTGCATGCTGTATTTGGTATACTTCCACTCGACCAGTGTTTTTGTCACCAGTCATTGCAATAAACAAATAGTCATCACAAAATTCGATGGCCCTCAGTTTGGCGTAGAAGAACTGGTGCTTGGACTCAATAGCTGGATGAGTGACGTTCGAAATGTCGATTACATGGAGGTATTCGTGCCCTGGAGACGGAAAAGATAAGCATACAGCCTCGTCATTATTATTGACGCTCAATAGGGATGTCAACAAACCCCTGGGGTATGTCTTTGACTCCCTCAAATGAACTTTGACTCTTGGATTTAAAACGATAGATCTCTTTGACATGCATTTTCACCTTTCACTTTTCAGAGAAAAGGAAAATTGTCTTGTGAAATTTCTAAATGTCAAGGGTCAAATGAAAGCCCTACTCAACATCAAAGGTTATAGATAGAATGGCTTACTACAAGCGGTATACACAAAACGAATTAAATGTTCAAATAATAAATGTAACGAACCATCTTCATTAAAGTGATATTACATACAAAATCAAAACAGCATTATTTTATCCTCGAATGTATATAGATAGAATGGCTTACTACAAGCGGTATTAACAAAACGAATTGAATGCTCAAATAAGAAAAAATGAAGTAAAATATCATTAAATTCTTGTCGTCTTACATCAAAACACAGAAGTGTATACAGTCCGTTTAATTCAGTTACGAAATTAAGAGAAGGCAATATGTACATATACATTCCAGCAGTATCCGGTCATGACAAAATGACTTTCGCAATTGGGTATTTGTAGAATTTATAATGAAGAAATAGAAACTTTGAATTAACCATATTTGTCAAACGCCTGAAACCAGAGATATTCATTAGAATAATTATAATAATAATAATATACAACATTTGATATAGCGCCCTATCTACCTAGAATAAGCTACTCCAAAACGCTTCAAAATAAATAGATTCGTGCAATTGTAATTATTTGGTCGAAAATATTATTTTCTATGTGTTTCTTCTATAATTGAGCAATCACCAAACTTAAAGCTGCGCGTGTTTACAATTGCACGATTGTGTATATGTTAATTCAGTATCATACAGCTGACATACCCGCACTGTCATCGTCATTAAAGTAACCGATTTTATTTTTGCCGCAATATTTGCTGAAGGCGTTTCCTAGCACACAGGAAAATGCATTTAAATAACGTATACATTGAATTAAGCTTTTTTGTATTCATATTCATAAAACGGATACTTCAAGAATACAATATGTAGTAAATCATAATGATATTTGTGAAATTCAAGGCTCTGCGGGTTCACAAAAATCCTGTTATTAAAGGTCATTTCTCATAGTAATAATCATAATAATTCGAGGTTCTTATATACCACTTTATCACAAACTAATAGGTCGTCTCAAAGCGGTTCACAAATTATTATCCGTGGTTATAGGACCTTTGCAACCAGCCAATATCTTTCTCAACTCCATGGGGAGCATACAGCCGTCGCTGCCATTTCGGCGCTCACAGCTAGCATTCTACAATTCTAGCACTGCCCAACCACGTACTCATTTACAGCTTATAAAGGAAATATATTTTCCGTTAACAGTTTATCAATTTTTTTACATTGTTCTCAATATAATGTTACACATTTGCCTCCATCAGTCAGTATTTTTCTCAATAAAGGTTATGAACCCCCACCATATTTCCTAATGTCAGCAATTATAGTAGATACATGTATCTTAAACCTGATCTTATTTCGGTGGTTTTTTTCAAATTCTGTTTATATGCAAGTATCATAATGGTCTACCATATAATTTTAAAACAAATAACTTTTTGTCCTTTTATCAACCAACATACCTATGGCGTATACAGTGGAATCGTGTTCATCGTATGTCGACATGACGGCAGCATCTTTGTCGTACATGTACTGTCCGACTCCGTTTACGTAAGTGTGAGGTAAGTAGACGGTGGACAGTTTCTCCAGGTGTATCATTTGCACCGATACGGGCATACAAACAAAAAGTGCTACAAAAGCAAACGTCAGCACGGCACCAATATTGTTAGATAGCACCATTTTCATGTAGGTATCAGTCTTCAGGTTGATTACGAGCTGATGTGATATCTTGACAGATACAGGAGTCTTTTATACTAAGCTGTAGTTGAAGGGTTCACAAATTGCCGGATTTGCTTCAGGCTGTTTATAATTAATTGTATTTTACCTTGTCGTACGTAAACAAGATATGTAATAAATCATTGCTGTAAGAACTAATTACGACGTTAGCTTGTTCTGAGACCCAGCATAACCTTGACTTTTTAAATAGTGTTGTAATCTTCTTGTTTGGTTAATTTGAACTTTAATTTATTTTTTCTGCACTGAGAAATTTAATTTATAAGTCAGAATATTAAGCTGCCTGTTTGTTGTGGATCATGTGATCAGATTGGGACATGTCTGTGTTACTAATACAGTATAACTAGATTACGCACCAGTAACCTAGGTTTTATACATGAAATAAATTAATTCATTAAAATTATTCTGATTTTGTAAAACCAGTTCATGCTGAATGTGAACTAAAAAAGACATTTTTGCAGTGATAGATGAACTTCAATAAGCAACGACTGGTCATGTTAACATTTTATTAACTGTCTCTGGTTTTAATTATTCATAATTTATATTCTTATGTCTGCTAAGCAAATATGACTCGAGACGTTAAGTGGTTTTTTTTTGCTTCCATACGTCAACTCGTGTGTACGTCACACCGTGCATACGTTCGTTCGTTACTTAAGATGACGTGGTAACAGATATCGATGACCAGGTCCAAGCTGAGCTAATACCAACATGCTATGAATTCCACCACAATGCTAGACTCGGCAAACGTGGTGGTGGGATGGCTGTTCTGTTTAAGAAAGGCCTAAGTGTGAGACATCTCTCTTCCAAATATGATGATGTATACAAACACTTTGAGCACATGACTTGTTCTGTCATTGCTGGTGATAAACAATTTAGATTGTGTATCATTTACAGGCCTCCTCCATCTAAACAGAATGCTTTCCGAAATACAGTGTTTTTTATGAATGGTCTACGTTCTTAGACCACCAAGTTGTTATACCACAAGAGATTATTATCACGGGTGATCTAAATTTCCACTTAGACGATCTATCTAATGTTGATGCTCGCCAGTTCTCTAGTCTACTAGATTCAAGGAGTATGATTCAGCATGTGACAGAAGCTACACACACCCATGGACACACACTGGATGTGGTCATTACAAGGGAAGATAACTCAGTCATCCATGGAGCTATTTCAGTGATTGATCCATGTCTAAGTGATGTAAAAAGGAACCAATGCGGTGATCATCTTGCTGTCCACACAACACTGAATTGTAGTAAGCCAGCTCGTGTAAGGAAAGAAGCGAAATTCCGCGAAATTTCAATACCCGATTTCAACAATGACATTCAGTCTTGTTCCGCCCTTCAATCTACTGAAGGCGAGGTTGATGCTCTTGTTGAAGCATACGCATCTGGTATAGAAGCCCTTATCGAGAAACACGCACCTCTGCAAACTAAGGTGATAACTGCGAGACCAAATGCACCGTGGTAATATGAAAATCTCCGCGTAGAAAAACAGAACCGTAGAAAAGCAGAGAGACAGTGGCGACGGACAAAATTAACCGTTCACCAACAGATTTATAGGAAGCAATGTCACCTAGTTGGTTCACTACTCTTTCAGTCAAAGAAGGCTTATTATTCGGAAATAATCGTAGAATGCGGTAAGGATAATAGAAAGCTTTTTAGACTCACCAAAAACCTAACGGGACAGAAAGGTGAAATTATTCTACCAAGCTGTAATTCTGAAAAAGATTTAGCAAGCAAGTTCAGTGATTACTTTCTGAATAAAATCAGCTCAATCAGGAAAAATAATGCCGAAGTGAACACCTCTGCTGACATTGACATCTCTGTCATGACTGCTTACATTGCATTTGATGGGGAACCATTGGCAAATCTCTCACCAACAACCCAGGACGAGTTGCGCAACATTATCAGGACCTCGCAATCGAAGTCCTGTGAGCTTGATCCACTGCCTAAAGACCTATTAAAGCAATGTCTTGAAGCACTGCTCCCTTTGATTACCTCAATCATGAACAAATCATTGGCTGAGTCAAAGGTTTCATTATGTTTCAAGAAGGCAAATGTCAGACCATTGTTAAAGAAGCCTGGAATGGACAAGGAGGAGTTGAAAAATTACCGCCCAGTTTCAAATTTGCCTTTTCTGTCTAAGAGCTTGGAGAAGGTTGTGTTCCGGCGTTTAGAGGTTCATCTCCATGCAAACAGTCTCCAGGACAACATACAAACGGTCTACCGCATGGGACACTGGCCTTCCCTCCTACGTGTACATAATGATATAGCTTCTGCATTGGATAACAAGTGCAGAGCGGTGCTTGTCATGCTGGACTTGTCAGCTGCATTTGACGTCATCGACCATGGCATACTTTATAAACGTCTGGAATACTCTTATGGAGTGACTGATACCGCACTATGCTGGATACAGTCTTACCTCACATGACAAAGTGCTAGATTTCGGGGTTCCTCAAGGGTCGGTGTTAGGACCATGAAAATATTGTATGTACTCCAAACCGATTGGAGAGATTTGTCTTCGCCATAGCCTTCGCTATCATTGCTATGCCGATGACACACAAATGTGCTTGGTCATCAAACCACAGGACAGTTGGAATACAGTCTCAGAAAGTCTGGAAGCTTGTCTGACAGATATCAGTATCTGGATGAACGCCAACGTGCTTAAGCTTAATCAAGAAAAGACGGAACTAATCGTCTTTTCCCCAAAGTGTCAGCAAACAATGGCTCTCCAGCTCAAGGTCGATGTCAGAACTATTAAGACTGTTCCAGCTGTTAAAAACCTAGGGGTATACTTTGATAGTTCACTGAACATGGAGAAACAGTTGAACGCTATTGCCAAATCCTGTTACTACCAGATCAGGAACATCGGCTGTATTCGGCAGTTTTTAACTGCAGATGCATGCAAGATTTTGGTGCATTCACTTGTTACCTCTCGGTTGGATTATGGTAAAGCCCTGCTCTGTGGTATATCTGATAAACTAACTTGTCGTCTACAGCGGGTCCAGACCACTGCAGCACGGCTAGTTACTCATACTCGAAAGAGAGAGAGCGCAGCACACCTGTGCTTTATTCGTTGCACTGGTTACTTATACGAAACAGGTCGCAGTACAAAATTCTGGTGTACACATACAAGGCACTGAATGTAACAGCTCCTCAGTACCTACAGGAGCTTGTTACTCTGTATCAGCCGTCACGATCACTGCGGTCGGAGTCAGAATCTTTGTTGTGTGTCCCAAAATCTCGTACTGTGACCTACGGAAACAGATGCTTTGGGAGGGTTTCGGCTACGTTGTGGAATAGCTTACCATCTGCTATTAGAAAGTCAAATACCCTGGCCAAGTTCAAGAGGGACATCAAAACTCACCTCTTCACGTCTGCATTTTGGAATCCTTGCAAAGACGTCATGTAAATACCACCCTTTTATTTGTTCAATTATGTGCACATTGCTTGTTTAAATGAGATTGTAATCCATTTTTTTCACAATTATTACCATTACTATTATTCATATGTTGTAAAGCGCTTTAGAGTAATTTTACAAACTATATAGGGCGCTATATAAATGTTGTATATTATTATTATTATTATCATTTTACTATATAAAATATCTGTGTTTTTAAAGACCACACACAAGTGCAATGAACAAGTAAATATGTATTGTCATGTTAAATTTCGTGTTCTGCCCGATGTATCATCAATATGCAATTCCTTTTTGAAAATAGTTTATATTTCCACAGTCTGCTAGTATACCATCTTTTGCTAAATAATTAAAATTAACATGGTAGACTCTGCTAGTATTTTTTAGAGACCCCAAGGTTTGTCCTAATATTGATTATCTCTTTTATGTAGTGGCATGGTTCAAGATATACATACTTTACTCATCTGTGATTTGAAACTAACTGCTGATTTCTATATTTGGAATTCATATCATTCAGATTTGTTATACATCTCTCCTGATGTTTCAACAGTAGGTTATTAGACCTATTAAGATTTCCACCATTTAGGACCTTAGCATCGCCGTTGAATAATAGAAAGACGAAACAGCTTCACGGTGTAGCGTAATTCAATTTTGGAGTATTTGGTATACCGTTTCTATTACCAAACGTAATAGGCTTGCCTTACTTCCGTCGTTTTAGTTAATATTTCAACCTGGAATGAAAAGAAATGTCAATAAAGAATCACGTGATATCTGGAAAAACCGCTTAAAGATATATATAGGATCTTACATGAGTTTCTATTTCATATGAAATTCATGAAACGAGTCTAAGAATTTTCAAATTAAAATTCGTGACGAGTGTCATAAATTTACTATGAAATGAAAACGAGTGTAAGATCCTTTTTATCACAGAGTCAAGATTTGTGCATTTATTCGTGTAAAAACGACAATTTTCATGCAACCTTGAAATGTAAAGAGCCGCCATTTTGACTCCAGTGCGTGAGTCTGTGACGTCATGTTCTTGTCCTAGCGTGACGTCACAATTGAAACAATTGAAACTTACAACCAATCACAGGGCTGATAGGTCATATTGCATGGGTTAATACGCAAAAGAGTATGGCATGGGTATATTCACTCGATAACACAGTACATTATGTGATAAATAGGATTATGATGGTAAGAAATGGTAAGACCCTAACATTCAGGGCATTATCTGAATACGCCGGGGCTGCTCGATATTCTACAGTCACTCGCATATTATGACCCTCCTCATTGAAAGGCGATACCAACCTTGACTTATCATCCACTGATGTTGTCTCAAACAACAGTTTAATTCTACTTTGTGTGTAGCTAATATTGTACTGACTTGTTGCTCAACTCTCGTGTCATCATTGGACAACAAACTTATGGTGGATTGATCGTGTTTATTCCGGCATGAACACAGCTTTGAAAATTCATTTCTAAAACAGTAAAAAGTAACCTGCGGTACTTTTAGGAAAGTACATAAAGATAAATTGGAAACTGTAGAATGAAACGGCAGTTTTCTGAGTATAAAATTCATCAAGGCTAGACCCGGATTCGAATCCCGGACTTCAGATTGCTATACCATTGCTCTAACCGACTGATCTGTCTGGTCAACGGAAGTGTCCCCGACCACCTACTCTACAGATATATCCAAAATGAAATTAAGGGGAGGTAACCGTATTAAAAAGCAAATACTATATAATAAATGATAATAATGATAATATAGCAACCTATATCATTTTTAAAATTACTCTAAAGCGCTTTACAACATATGGTTAATAGTATTAGCAATAATTGTGAAACAAAAATGGCTTACCATCACCATTATACATTAAGCAAGAAGATAAGCATCTCAATGTGTACATAAATGAATAAATAACGGGTGGTATTTACATGACGTTTGTGCAAAAAGTCTAAAATGCAGTTGGCTAGGGATTCTTAAGATCGTAGGTTTATACAGTAGAATGCAACAGCATTGACTGACAGGCCTATTAATAAAATAAAATATTCTCACCATGTTTAATTTGATTGTTTCCATAATAAATGGTATTGTTTTAAGAACTCTTTTGTCATCAAATTGCTACATGTACTATTTGTGACGCATTTTTATACTTAGTGTGTTTGGCTGCAGAACGTGACAAAATGGGCTTACCCAATAGTTAATTTAATCAATTAATGTGATTGATTTATGTTAGATTCCTCATACATGCATCTTTGGATGTAAGTCGCGTGCTAGTCTGGGTCAGTAATGTGTCAGGTAACAGAAACCTAAAGGGTACATGTAGTATATAATATTAATCATAGACACATATGTATGTACCAAATGTTTATGATGACAGGTTTATAGGTATAAGGACAGATAATGGATGCAGGCAATGATGTTACATATGTACTGTAAAACGTATTTAACGGGGTGCCTACCATATTCAGAGAGTCGGGAATTGGCCATTAGGGGGACAGGTCAGTTTGGACCCAGGTTCAGAGAGACAGAGTATGGGGAGTGTGTCCATGGTTTGAACAAAGGCCTAGTTACTTAGCTCGAAGTCAGAGACACAACGTGAAGTATTACTGTACATAGATGAGATGTTGTAACCACCTGTACATGTACCTGTAATGAGATTGTTGATGAACGTCTATGAATAACATTACTAGTATCAACTGTAACGTGTGCTTACGGCTGCTGTGTTACAAGAAGACCTGTGACAAACATGTGCTAATAAGTGTTTAGATTTATGTGAATTATTAAACTCTAGAATTGTGTAAGTTTCCTTTTTCTTTTATTCATCTGGATTTTCCACGAATTAGCCTGAATGAAATATAACCTCCCTGTGACAGGGTTAATAGTCGTTAACAAACGATTAAGTTGTTATGATGCAACTGCTATTACTTATTACATTGTTTATTCCTCTCTGTACCTAAGATACGACACTTAAGACATAACATTTAATTGATTAAAGGACGTGCACTGCGGTGAGCTGTTGGACGTGTCTGCCGTGAAATACTTTCTTAACACAATTGATGCCTAAAGGACGATTTGTGACAATTTGTCAGGCGCTGCAAGTTGTAATGTCAACCCGAGAACAAAAAGAAATAAATAGGAATTTTGTTTTTCGTCCCATTAGATACAGTGGATTTAGAAGCGTTTGTACTGCCTATCTTTCTTATATCCACAAACACCAGCCATGCATGTTTGTGAAACAGTCATAAAACGCATAAAAGTAACAATGTTATAAGATGTCAATAGGACCAAAAAAAAATAATTTAGCAGTTTTCATCCCAATCATAGGCCTATATTCCTACATAATATACATTCAACAAAGTGACATGATTACATCATTTTAGATAAAAACAACGAAAACCCCGTTTCATATTTCCTTCCTAAAACAGAAATCCCACTTTACCTATCAACCGTATCATTACACGTGCTTATTAGAAATAGGATTTTACGTTGCTCTGAATGCTGGTGTAACTAACTTATATTTCTCCCAGATCATATCGCCCTTTAATCCACTGAAATCGATATTCGAATAGTATTTTTAAACTATCCCTTTGTTTGATATGAATATCTGAAGTGAAGAAATATATAAGAAGATTCCAATAAGTTATTGACTAATAAAAACTGCCTATAAGACACAAATTGGACAGTTTTTGTTAAAGCGGCTCATGCAGAATACTCTGTAGTGTCGTATGCCTTGAATTAAGGAGGGTACGTACAATAGAGATGTTTGATAAATTCTTACTTTTCAAGTTGGTCTGAACTACTGTCGAAACAGATGGGGATAGCTTACTTTAAAAACCCGTAAAGACATGACAAGGTCTACATATCTAAAAGTGACATGGAAGGCCTTACTAGACTTTTGTGACATGGAAGGCCTTACTAGACTTTTGTGACATGGAAGGCCTTACTAGACTTTTGTGACATGGAAGGCCTTACTAGACTTTTGTTACCAGTCCTGATAAGCAAATATGTCTCGTCTGAAATTAAGCAACTTTCCAATATTTCATTTTTTTTAGTTCTTTAAAAAAAGATCCCGTTTTTATATGACCTAAGCTGTGTCAAGAAGGTAAAATATTAAAACAAAAAAACAAACTTTGAAAAATCACACTTATTTCAAGCTTGTAAAATTCTGTAGGCGTTACCTATATTGTATGTAGATAATTATCAAGCTATTGTATCACGATAGACCTATGACCCTCTTGCTTCTCGTTTGACATGTGTGTCTATGGGTCACGACCAATAGATAACCTTATCTTGTACATTGACGGAATAATGACCACTATGATTCGCATTACAATGATTTTCTTCTCCATTGGAGGTGAGCTAATTAACTCAGATGATTATATGTGACGTAAGATTTGGTCCTTGTGTATTGACCTTTTAGCATAGTGTACTCTTTACCTTGAAATAGCAGGAGTGTAGCTTGTCATCTTGCTGTTTCTAGCTGTTTCTATCATACAGTATGCTAGAATTATTTCGCAGTGTTAAAACAATATGTAATTTACGAAATCATGTTACAGTTATAGTAGATTGTTCACTCACAATACTATGGTACTGTTATGATGCTACTAAAGGGTATGCATTAATATAAAACTTTGATTAAACGTTTTACTTATAACAGCCAGTATCACATGCATCTATATGTTTTTTAAATTGCGATGTTTATCACAGGCATATATATTTGTTTAAATTACGATGTTTAACTCTCTCAGCAGAGACAAGAAATAAAGACTACCAGGGATGATTGGCCGTTGGTTCAGCCCCATACAATAACGTGTCCATAACCTAGGAGAGGTTTCATGCTTCACAACCTTCTCACGTGCTTTTATACAATTAACACTAACATGTGAATATTAACTTCACTATGAATTATTAATGTGATTAGATATATAACAATAGCCCTTATAGTTTTATCCAAAAACAATATTCTGATCGAACAAGTGTTTGATATGCTTCGGAATAGAATCATAGACTTACTTAGCAAGTGAAACAAAGCCATTTTCCTAATGTTGGTAGCATTTGTTTAATAAAGAATGTTGCTTTCGTTATACAGTAATTCCATAGAGTCGTTTTACGAAACATCACACCAGTAAATAAGGATAGATATACACTCACTCTGATAGCAAAATAAGCTTGGTTGAACAAGTGTGTGTAAACTAATAGTTTTATACTGTAATCTTCACACTAACAAACCCTTTGTCCCACCCAAACAGAAATATTGATTATACATTCTCTAAAGTAGCTATTGCCAATTATGTATATGATGTAATTGTATCATAAATCTCATATATTATTTAGGTTATTTGTTATGTTTATCAGATTTGTTATGATTAAAAGATATCTTTTTATATCATTATATGATATCATGAGATATCATACAGTGTGTCATTCTCTACACTCTAGAGGCTGCGCTCACTTACGCTCTCCGCACCCCTGGAATATGTCATAGCAAAATTGAAACCACACGACAAGTTATTGTATTGGTCTTACAAAACAAGGAGCACAGAAGAGCGACAACCGACCTAACAGTCCGTCAAGTGAATGGTTACTCTACCGCAGTTTTTTTTGATGTACATCAAAGTATCAAACTAGTCTTCTCGTCCCATTTACAAGGAGTCGTCTATTTTACTATGTGTTCGAGGGGTGCAGAGAGTGAAAGTAACCGTTGCCCCTAGAGTATCGATAGTGGTAGTGCATAAATACATAAGTATATAAGATATCATATCTTTCATGATATATTTTATATATCAACGTATATAGAATGTTTCAAAATTTATAAGATATTATTTCAATGATATCATATCTTACAGCAAGCATAAATGAAGATAATCCAAATGGTTTTCTGTATCAGATTTCTATAAAATAACCGTTACACCGATATTGTTAAATCGTTCCAGCTGTCCTTGGACAGACTCACCATGGTCATGGTCATGAGCACAATGTGGTCAGTCCCAGTCACGTGACTTCAACTAACGAGAAGACGACACAAAACCCTGACGACATCCTCTGTCCGTACTTTTTGTCACTAGATTGTGATGCCCAGATCAGCGATCCGAATTATCGAGTTTGCGGATCGGACGGTATAACATATGTTAACAAGTAAGTCTACAGGCTTGAATAAAAACTACCAATATATGAAACAAAGTAATTTATATATAGAACTGTCGAGCAATCATTTTTATCCAAATCCATCTAAACGCCGACATGAAAGTCGTTCCATGTTTAATGTTCAATCAGTACAAGATACAAGAATATGTATTTATCGTCGTAAATACTTTGATACTAGCATTAACACTGTAGAAATACTATTACGACCAAAGAGAATTTCTGTAAAACCACATCATATCTCACCGTATTTCATGATTTTCAGTTAGCTATAATTTATTTGGAAAAATACTGAAAAATTCTTTATTAAACTTAGTTTCTAGATTAGATATATACAAGAAAAAAATGTATAGATTTTGACAGATTATCAAATGCCAGATACATACTTTTATTTAATGAACTCTCAGGAACTTGAAATAATGTCAACTATCTTTATTCTTCACAGCTGTCGTTTTCTCCAAAAGTCTTGTCAATTCGACAGTTTGGAAGTAGTTCACCAGGGGGCATGTAACTCCAGTAGTACCACCCCTGTTACGGATATGACCAGCACCATCCCCTTGAGTACCACAATGAAAGCCCTAACGGCTGGCGTAAGTACTGTGACACCTTCACATGGGCCAATCGGAAGTTCCACTCAATCCGCTTTGCCAGGTGAAACAACTGTTGCCATAACAACAATCCCGTCAATCGCTCAGATCGTCCAATCTGTTTTCTGTGACAACAAAGATAGTATCAAGTGCGACTACCCGCCAAACTTGAAATGTGGATCAAATGGAGTGACCTACCCAAATGAGTGAGTGAAAGAGTATTTATTTACAATTGAAACGTCCGTGGGAGTTGCTCCCATTACATCACTATTTCTGTAACTACTTCCACTATTTTTTCCATATAGTTTATGTGTGTTTGAAATTCTGGCTAGGAACGGACTAATAAAGGCATAGCCTGTTGTCCAATCCTTTTCATTTTTCAATTCAAGGTATTGAAATGAACGAGTAAGAAAATAGACCATAAAGTTACGTACCAAATCAGTGAGTATAAAATACGTACTCAATCAGTGAGTATAAAACACGTACTCAATCAGTGAGTATAAAACACGTACTCAATCAGTGAGTATAAAACACGTACTCAATCAGTGAGTATAAAACACGTACTCAATCAGTGAGTATAAAACACGTACTCAATCAGTGAGTATAAAACACGTACTCAATCAGTGAGTATAAAACACGTACTCAATCAGTGAGTATAAAACACGTACTCAATCAGTGAGTATAAAACACGTACTCAATCAGTGAGTATAAAACACGTACTCAATCAGTGAGTGCAGAAAAAGTACTCCGTCAGTGAGTGTAAAATTCTTACTCAATCAATAAGAACTAACACATTCTTAAACAGTGAGCATGGAACATGTACTCAACCAGTAAGAACAGAACAAGTACTTAATCAGCAAATACAGAACACGTACTCATTCTGTGAGTACAGAACACGTACTAATAGAACACGTACTTATAGAACACGTACTCAATCAGAACATTGTATATACAGAACACGTACTTAATCTGCGTGTACAGAACACGTACTTAACCTGTGTGTACAGAACACGTACTTAATCTGTGTGTACATAACACGTACTCAATCTGTGTGTACAGAACACGTACTTAATCTGAGTGTACAGAACACGTACTTAATCTGTGTGTACAGAACACGTACTAATAGAACACGTACTTATAGAACACGTACTCAATCTGTATATACAGAACACGTACTTAATCTGTGTGTACAGAACACGTACTTAACCTGTGTGTACAGAACACGTACTTAATCTGCGTGTACAGAACACGTACTTAATCTGTGTGTAAAGAACACGTACTTAATCTGTGTGTACAGAACCCGTACCCATAGAACACGTACTAAATCTGTGTGTCCAGAACACGTACTTAATCTGTGTGTACAGAACTCGTACTTAATCTGTGTGTACAGAACACGTACTAATAGAACACGTACTTATAGAACACGTACTCAATCTGTATATACAGAACACGTACTTAATCTGTGTGTACCGAACACGTACTTAATCTGTGTGTACAGAACGCGTACTTAATCTGTGTGTACAGAACACGTTCTTAATCTGTGTGTACAGAACACGTACTTAACCTGTGTGTACAGAACACGTACTTAATCTGCGTGTACAGAACACGTACTTAATCTGTGTGCACAGAACACGTACTTAATCTGTGTGTACACAACACGTACTCAATCTGTGTGTACAGAACACGTACCTAATCTGAGTGTACAGAACACGTACTTAATCTGTGTGCACAGAACACGTACTTAATCTGTGTGTACATAACACGTACTCAATCTGTGTGTACAGAACACGTACCTAATCTGTGTGTACAGAACACGTACTTAACCTGTGTGTACAGAACACGTACTTAATCTGAGTGTACAGAACCCGTACTTAATCTGTGTGTACAGAACACGTACTAATAGAACACGTACTTATAGAACACGTACTCAATCAGAACATTGTATATACAGAACACGTACTTAATCTGTGTGTACCGAACACGTACTTAATCTGTGTGTACAGAGCACGTACTTAATCTGTGTGTACAGAACACGGACTTAATCTGTGTGTACAGAACACGTCCTTAATCTGTGTGTACAGAACACGTACTTAACCTGTGTGTACAGAACACGTACTCATTCTGTGAGTACAGAACACGTACTAATAGAACACGTACTTATAGAACACGTACTCAATCTGTATATACAGAACACGTACTTAATCTGTGTGTACAGAACACGTACTAAATCTGTGTGTACAGAACACGTACCCATAGAACACGTACTGAATCAGCAAACACAGGACACGTATTCTATCAGTAAGTACTGAATACATTTTCCGTAAGCTAATACAGAACACGTTATCCATCAGCGAATACATAACGCCTACTCCATCAGCGAATACGTAACGCCTACTCCATCAGCGAATACATAACGCCTACTCCATCAGCGAGTACAGAACACGTTCTCCATCGACGAATACGGAACACGTACTCCATCAGCGAGTACAGAACACGTACATATACTCCATCAGTGAGTACAGAACACGTACATGTACTCCATCAGCGAGTACTGCACACATACATGTACTCCATCAGCGAGTACAGAACTCGTACATGTACTCCATCAGCGAGTACAGAACTCGTACATGTACTCCATCAGCGAGTACTGCACACGTACATGTATTCCATCAGCGAGTACTGCACACGTTACCTTTCCTATCAATGGAACTAATTCTAACCGAGAAACTGTCTTAGTTTTATGTTTGCGAATAACGTGGTTGCTTATCTTTTATACAGGTAATATATAAATAATTCAGAATCTCACGAATACCGATGTTAGTTCATATGTCTCAAATTAAAGGAGAATTTTATTATCTGAAAGTACCTTATAGAAAACTTATTTCGTTCAGAATTTTGATCATAGTTTAATTACTGATTGTGTACCAACTACCCCAAATACAAATGGATATCTTTTAAAAGAATAGAAATTTAGGAATCCTTGTATTTTTTCTCAAAATGCATGCCGTGCTTTAGAATAATAACTTTTGTTACAGATGCGAGTTTTACAAGGCCGTTTGTGATGATTCCTCTTTAGTGCCAGCTGACCCATCTAGGTGTGGGACACACTCTCGTCGTTCCCGGTAATTTGTATTTTCTGTCAAAATAATTAAAATAGATGGTAACAAAGAAAAACCACGCTTTGCATTTCTTGTTTTTCATACTATTTTTGAAACCTTGCAAAAATCTATCTAAATGATATGATTCAGTTTTTTCTTGCCGAATCAGTCAACAGTCAAAACTATTTTCCCGAGGAGTTAGGACTCACCAGAAGGAATGTTTACCAACAGCAGTCCTGCCGAAATTTTAAAGAGAGTGATGTCTAATAGGGCTATATTAGTTGTTATTTATCCGATGGCACGGTGGTCTTCCCCGTGGGGTTTCCTTCGTCACGAAAACAACAGTTGTTCCCTAAGTGGCGTCGTAATAAAAGCTCTACAGAGCTGATGTTTTATGTTGACAATGTACACGACTTTATATGAAAATGATTTATTTATTTACGTAGAGAACTTGAAACATATTATGAACAATGTTGAGAGAATTCTCCTCAAACATGTGTCTTATATCAGAATACAGCTGTATATGGCTTTTAACTACCATACCTCATATAAATGTGACACTGAATTAACGAATTCCTTCTATTATTATGAAACCTATCTTTTTATGAACTGGCCATTTGGCGATATAAGTATATGGTTGATATATAGGAGCATATTTTGTAAAATAAAAAAAAAAACAGAACAAAGGCTAAATGAACTATATTGAGATTAACATTGTTAAATTGATTAATTACTTTGTTGAGAATATATTTGTTAAGTTTAATGGCAAATTGTCTAGAAGACTGTAGGCATTACAAAGTGAACAAGTCCTTCTTCTGACCATTTGTTTTGTTTGTTTTTATATGAGGTTGATTTTATTTACGAGTTTATCATGACTGGTAACAAAAACCTTAGAAAGTCCTTCAGTTTCAATTTTAGATATATTGACGATGTGATGTCTTTAACAATTATACTTCGTTGTTCGTATATCTTCATGAACTTAAAATCAATTACATTACATATTTCTATAGTGATATGTTAAATCCATGCTGTGCTAAAAAGGGGGGTCCAGAGGGAATCGCTGCTAGCGCAAGACAAACAGGAACACATTTTTCAAAATATATTTAAAGCTACCTTCCCCATTTGCGTAAAAGCTGTTACATGTATCACAAATACACAAATATATTGCTTCGCCTAGCTATTTTACCGCTATATGGTAATTAATACAGTTTTCATTTTGGCTTATTAAACGTGCAAGGCATTACTTATGTTGAAACGACTGGATGTCATAATGACATCCGGTTGTGCAGGCATGTCTAAGATAACATTCGTTCACCAATAAACAATAGATGATTTTTTTTGGTCCGAAATAACGGAATCAGACCATTTGTATTTTCTGAACAAACACCCAGACATTATGAACCAGACAATACGCAGGTATCCATGTAGTTTCCCTTGTACCTATAAAGACTTGACAATAACAGGATCTCACAGGAACAATACAACTTAACTGGTTACTAGATAGAATAAGCATGCGTTTCGGGATATAAACTATACTTTGCCGTTAGGAACACTTTGTACCCTATCGTTCTAACTATAAAACAACGTTATCGTATTGTAAGACACCATACAGTGTGTTTACGTTGTAATAAGACAATGCTGATCTGTCACTACTTACATAAGACAAAGATATCCTACAGAAACAGGAATGATTGGAGAAAAACACATTTGTATATCTATGCATATTCCATGGGTCTGCTGCACCGGGACAAACCGCTTATTTGCATCTACTTGCGTTCGTTGGTTAACCTCAGGTTGTTTCCACATAGTAACCGTAACTGGTGATGTAAGGTATGATATCATGACATACTGACGTTATGGACGTTACCAGGACATATTTTTCATTTTAAAAATAGCTTCACCTCCAAAACTCCAAAACATAAAGTACGGACATCATTCCTGTCTCTATACATCCGGGCCTTAAACTTAACAATTGTATAACGTTAATGTCCCAAATGAGATAAAATTTATATCAACGTCCAATCAAATTGTTACAAACTATTTCAGATTAAACGCACTAGTGTAACTTAGAAATGAAATATTTATGAACTTATACTTGACATTAATTTTACTACAACTTGACAGGAATAAAAGAAAAGCAGAACCCGAACCGCAAACCCAAATAGGCATCACATACTAATCATGATATTGTGCTAATTTTCGAGAGAGGGGAGAACTCAAAGAAGAAATAAGTAAGGTAGCGTATACCTTTAACATAGCACTGGAAGATCCCAATGGTTTTGATATACCTTGTATCGAAGTAAAACTCAATTAAGCGCTCTCGGTTACCTGTACCGAAAGCCTACACATACTGTGGAGTACGTCCACATACACTACAAATAGGAGCTAATGGGTCATACCCGACAGTTTATACGGCCTGAGCAAACAGAAAACACGTTCCTTCCGGATATAGCTCTGTTTTCCTGTGATCAGGATTATTACACGAGCGAAGTACATAGTTGTTACTATGGACTTCTTACCGTTATCAATAATATTTAGGTGAATCAGTTGAATGATACATTGAATTTAATCAGGGCAAATAGTTATTTACCTTCATGTAGTTATTTTAACGACACCTCTGCGAAACAAACAGAAAGTAGTGCCGAAGTTGGGCTACTTGAGTACTGAGATAATCAGAAGGTGGGTTACTTGAGTACTGAGATAATCAGAAGGTGGGCTACTTGAGTACTGAGATAATCAGAAGGTATGCTACTTGAATACTGAGATAATCAGAAGGTGGGCTACTTGAGTACTGAGATAACCAGAATGTGGGCTACTTGAGTACTGAGATAATCAGAAGGTGGGCTACTTGAGTACTGAGATTATCAGAAGGTGGGCTACTTTAGTACTGAGATAATCAGAAGGTGGGCTACTTGAGCACTGAGATAACCAGAATGTGGGCTACTCGAGTACTGAGATAATCAGAAGGTGGGCTGGTTGAGTACTGAGATAATCAGAAGGTGGGCTCCTTGAGCACCGAGATAATCAGAAGGTGGGTTACTTGAGTACTCAGATAATCAGAAGGTGGGCTACTTGAGGACTGAGATAATCAGAAGGTGGGCTACTTTAGTACTGAGATAATCAGAAGGTGGGTTACTTGAGCACTGAGATAATCAGAAGGTGGGCTCCTTGAGCACCGAGATAATCAGAAGGTGGGTTACTTGAGTACTGAGATAATCGGAAGGTGGGCTACTTGAGTACTGAGATAGTCAGAAGGTGGGTTACTTGAGCACTGAGATAATCAGAAGGTGGGCTACTTGAGTACTGAGATAATCAGAAGGTGGGCTACTTGAGTACTGAGATAATAAGGTAGGTGAAAAGTTAGAAACTTCGTGTTTTGTGCTTATGAACTTCACACTCATTGGACTGTATTCGGAGAATGTCATTAAAGAGTCCTCGGCTGTGTGTGTTTGTACATCTCTAGTGAAAGTTCATATACTTCACTGATCATGTTTTAAATATATATAATAACGAACAAATAACTGCCAAAACATTGGCAATACAAAGCCTCCTCACATCTGTAGAACGAAGCAGTACAGGTTTCGAGATGGACCATCTAGTTCAAACTGGGAAGAACTTCATTGCATGGACTTGCGCGTATAGCAGACGCCAGGTACTGGCTGAAGAAGTTAGTATGGTGCGCGCTATTCCTGGGATCCCTTGGCATGTGTCTCTATCAAGTGACTCGGCTTTTTCAACAGTTCACCAAGTAAGTGTAAATCACAATGACAATGCCAAGCAAAGTAATAACCACACACTGTCTGACTTTTAACCATACAACATCGATATCTAGCAGTCACAGGTCTTGCAGACCACGTGTCACTGACCCCTCGCCATCAACGAGTCCAAAAGAACGTTGTTTTGATAGGTGTATGAGTAAACTATTCACAATAGTTCAAACTCCAGTGGTTTGCAGACGCGACGGCTCTTTACGGGTTCCGGTTAGACACGACGTCATCAAGCTTATTTCATCAATGTATAGGGCTTAAGTACACCATTGAAGGCTTATAAGAAAATGTTAACTTTTTCCTGGTTCTTAGACGAAACTTTCTTAGCAACAGCATTAAGGCTTGCTTTTTTATCAATTTCATTATTTAGGTTGGTTTTTTTTATAATATTAAAACCGGCCAGGGTCGCATGTGTTTGGATTCCGAAAGTTCACGAATCCTTAAAGATCACGTTGTGTCGCCGCTTGCTCTGCTAGGTTTTAAACCAAATCAGTACCTAAATTTCTTACCTATAATCTTAGCATTATTAAATCAGAGCTACAGTCGTATTGGAACACTGTATATCAAATGTTTGAAATAAATGTCATGTAGATTGAGAAAGGCTTAACAATATTTTCATTTATCTACAAAACCTCGTACTCAACTGAAATTTGTATGAGTTTTCTTGTCCAGGAATCTGAACAGCTATACAATTTAACAGTTGTGAACTATGTGGATCATTGATATATCACACATATTGACATTTTCTTTTAATGATTTGTTCAATTCCAATTTTAAGCAGATCGTTAGAATTGCACGACAGAGACCTTGCCAAGTCCTACAGTATCACTTCAGAGGTATTGGCGGTGTGTTATATTGTAATAACAAAACATGTATTGACCAGACTCGCCTGAAAACAAGGTCACTACAGACTTCTCTACGTCTGCTGTTTATCTCGATGCTTGTTTAAAGCATGGCTAACTATATAACTGTGTTATTAATGCGACAACTTCAACTTTTAGAATAAAATCTATATAATCAATATAATTTATTACCTTGCAACATATTAATGTTGCACAATCTTTCCCCTTGGACATATAATTATATAGATCGTTGTTCATTGCAACCATTACGCTAAAATATGATTGCTATATTGAAGTTTTTGAACATAATTTTCTATTGTATTTTTCGGAGCGCCAATTCATCCATGCGATAACAAGTAAAAAAAACACAATGATTCGCAAACATTTGCATGCGTTAAAACAAGTAAGTTTACAGTATGATGGCTCTGACTCTACTCGAATGGGGACACTTATGAGTGAGCAAGGCTTAAGCTAGGGTTACACTTTTTGCTGATGAGACACTACGGGTACATGTAATACATCTTGTTCTGATACCGAGTTAAACGACCGCTACTGATCGCCATATGATATCATAGACCTGCTGTAAACCATAACGTGTTATTGTAAAAGGCGAATAACTCAACATTGGGGACATCGAACAAATCGAAATTGGTATTTTTATCTCTATTGGCGCTTTAGAGTGGCTTATGTTAGCTAGATAGGGCGCTATATCAAACGTTGTGTATTATTATTATCAACAGATTCACTACTCATTACAAAACCTGAATTTCTTCATTTCCCTTGTTTAATCACATAAGTTCATTTCTATCACTAACAAGTGATAACGTATATAACCGTAGTTCGACCCTATCTTAAACAGGTACTTGTTTAAATTGCAAAAGTTCGATCCGATCTCGAAAAGTTTATATAATTATGTGAATAACAATAGTTTGACCAAATCTGAAACAGATACTTATGCACAAACCATCTACAGGTCTTTTTACGTCCTAAATTCCAAACACTATCACTGACCAAATGTGTCGAACATGATCTTGACTGTAATTATTTAATATAGCTAAATTTAATTACCCTCGAATATTACTTATTATGCAGTATTTCACCGAAAATAGCATTTTCAGTTTATGGTTCATGTACAGAAAAAAAACAATGTTAATAAGCATTTGCTTGTGGATGCAGAAATTTGTGTTATATCGTTCAAGTTGGTCTCAATTGCATTAGATTCAAATCAGCGCTAGCTAGCATTGCTAAAAAAAAGATGTTTGTTCATGTGCGTAAAAGCAACATGCGATTTATAATGAAATTGAATGCAGATATTTACCATCAATAAACTTATTATGTAATATTATTGTCTACATATGAAGAAACAGCAAAAGTCAATACTTCCAGTTTAAGAATGCTCTCAAGCAATAAAGTTCAGCTTTTGGATTTTTATTTTTACTGTAGCCTTCTCTTTGTGCGTGTTTGCTGATGTTATGATACATAACCTTAAATTCTAATATATGCGATGTGTAGCTTCCAGGTGAATACTAAGATTGAACTGAAGAACGAGCCTCAGGAGTTCCCAGGTGTGGCCAATTAATAATTTAACAACCATTTAACTTCTGCTTTTTTTGTAATGTTTTATGAAGTCATTTATTATTACTGTCTCTTTGCTTTTCCTAGACATTGAAAACTAGCAAACTTCAGATGAGAAATAATAGCTAGAAATTGTACAAATGTATATTACTAATGATAAAGTTTGATATAATTATTTTAAAGCAAATAAACCTGACAACGTAGCAAATGTATTTTCTTTGTCATTTTCAGGAATCACTGTATGATAACTATTCGTATGAAAACGGTAATTATGATACATATCTTGGTGTAGTAATTTGTTTTGTTGTTTTTTATTATCTAATTTTTTATCTAATTTCTATTTACTTTTTCTGGTGCTTTGTTAAAAAGAGATAGCAACCAGTTCGTTTCTACTGAAACTTGACATTCATAATTTGAAAATCTTAGGACTTATGTTAGTTCTATAACCTGGCTCGATAATTAAGTATATACAGAAAAAGCACCAATAACAATAAGATATTTGTACGTATAAGTGGTTCATATCGATTACATCTACATGTACACCACTCAGGTTCTAAAATGTGTAAACTACCAAACATAGTAAGGGCACGACCAGAATAAATCCAAATCACAGATTTTCTTTAATGTAAACCTATACCTTCCATAACGTCTGAAATATCATATTTCCAGTCACAAAATAGTAATTTTTCAAACCTGAGAGTTCTAATTAATACCCATGCAAACTATGAACATTTCTCAACCTATGTGACCAAAAAATGAGAAATAGCATGTGATCACGGCTCGAGATATGGTGTGTATTTTGAAAAAATAACAATTTTGTTTTTCACAAAGCGTCATTGTAAGAGTACGACAATTGTGATAAATAAGGTTTCCATAGTCTTTCTCCATAGATTAACAGAATCTTCCAGCAATGATATTCCTTCAAAGGAGTAAAATGTATATGGTAATTAATGGGTAACCATACAACATCATCTACATATTTATAAACAGAAAAATGAAAAATAAATGTAGGAATACTCATATTTGCTATTTAGTTTCTTTACTATCAATATAGAGCAATTAAAGTGAAATTACTTCTAACTAGAATCTTAATAATGCAACACTCGCTTGTTTAATCCGTTTTTGTGTAATTTAAAAATGTTCATTAAGTTCATTTCGGAATAGCAAGTTTTATAATAAATATATATATTTTAAATATTACATTTTACTGTTAAATTGATTGAAATACAATCAACACTATTTAAATTCATTAGATGGCGGTAACATTTAGGGGTCGCGGTGGTTATGTGGTTACGGTGTCGGACATTTCTACTACCACTAACCCTCAACCACGGGGTAACGGGTTCGCGACCTACCTGGGGCAGTCGTCAGGAACTGGCAGCAGGTCGGGGGGTTTTCTCCGGATACTCCAGGTTTCCTCCACCACCAAAAATTGGTACGTTCTTAAATGACCATAGCTGTTAATAGGACGTTAAACACAAACAACCCATTACCTGGGATTATTTAAAAACTGGGAATTACTCATTAATAAGACACTATGAAATGAAAAATTTGGCAGTAACAAAATCTAACATAGCAGGAGAGATAACCCCTTCATATGATACATTAAAAAACATACTGTTCATGATCCTATATGTATTTATAGTTAATACAACGATATTATGTTCATGTAGTTAGTTAACACCAAAGTTCCTGTTCATGCATTCCAAATATGCTACAAATGCGGTGAGTACCAATTATCGAATATATCATGGTAAATACTTTTTGAAGTTTCCTCAAACTCTCACACTGTTAAAAGTATTTACACATAATCCTACTGGTAAACATATTTTCCAGTGTTGTTATATACGGATGAACCCTAGGCCCACGAAAGAGTTTCTTGTTGTTATTTTATTTCGTTTTTGCGTGTTACTGTTTCGAAAGTTCGAGTAACTAGCACACAACTTAAATGCCGTTTAAAATACGTACTTAAGAATTTTAGATTTGTTTTGCAGATATGATCTATGGTGAATATACATATTAAATATCAAGTGTCGGGATTTGAAATTTACGAAATCGTGTTAAGCCTTTAAAAAGCAAACAGGCTTTTTGAAAAAAATGAATACAAAGGTTGTTATATGATGAGGAACCTATCATGTGAAATGTCATAATTGCTTTAGGCTAGAGTTTTTCTAAATGGTATATTTATGAGCTTACTTTACCTCACTAATGACCATGTTTCTTGACTTAATTTGATAAGCATTTCAAAACAGGTATAACAAAAGGACCTCTGTCTGTATGTCATAAGTAATTTGGCTCCTCAATAGATATCAGTTATTTTCTCTCCCGTGTTCCAAAAAACAGTAGACAAGGACAATTGCGATGCATAAAACACAACAGTTCAACGCTCAACTATTCTGTAGCAGAACTTTGGAGCTCCTTCTGTTCTCAGAGAAGAAAAACAATATAAAGGACACTGCATGGTACACGTTTGATAAGTGTATAACGAATCATCATTATGATCAACACTCGAACTACTTATATGGAACGAATGAATGAATGAATGAATAACATAAAATAATAAATAAGTAATTTTAATATGCATTATTGCGAGGATTTTGTTGGGTTTTTTCTTCTTTTTTTATTCACTTTTTTTTATTATGACATCATTCTTGTAACGTTTTCACGTAATAATAATGGTATTTGAAAGGCGTAATAATGACTTTTTAGTTTTGAATAGAAATGACTTTTGAACATCGTCATAACAAATTTCAAGGCGTTTTTATTTTTTAATTTCTGCTTTAAAACGACTTTAGAATGCAATTAGGGTAACATTATTATTATCATTATATTTTCTCATATATAAATCATTTTGTTTTTATCAGGCGTATTAATCATTTTTTGTTTTCTATTCCAAATTTATGGCAAATCAAGTTATTGGTAGCTATTGAAATAAATTAATGTTGAATCTCAAATATATTTTATTTGTTTAAACATCACCTGGTTTAAATCCATAAGATAACCTTGTGTAGGAGCATGCCATTCAAACATTTCAACTGGAAATGGCCAGAATGTCAGATGATTTGCTCGAAGAAATTTCTCAGACTTCAGCTGAATTCTTGTATCACTGTCGACTGAACAGAAAGAATTGTAACGACAGGTAAGGTATCAGATAAAGAGGATCTCATGTCCTACCACATACTGACGAGTTTGGGCAAGTTTCTTTAATTACCATCCTTTTGGTTGATTTATTTTACCTAACAATGATACAGTGCACAAATGGCGACAAAAATAAGCAGAACAAGAGAAGGTCTATATGATATGAATACCCCTCTGCCATACAAATTAATGATATTGTTTCACAAATACCAATGAGTGGTATTCCATATAAGCCTTGAAATACGAACTAATTCAGAAAGAAAAAAAATGTACTTTACCTGCTAAAAGGGATTATCTCTTTTTGTCAAAAATGCATTTGTATCATTCCTTGAGCTCCGAAAAGTTATATATTTCTGCTGATTTGTTGATTTATTGTATATATACGAGAAATAATAAATCAAAAATTAAAGAGATGAATCATGCACGCTGCCTGAGCCAAACCCTTAACCCTTTACCTACTGCAGCGAAGTTTTGTAATGATAGTGAAAGAAAGTCAACAACTTGGCATTAATGCCACTGATGAAAGACATCTTCTCCTGTTTTGATCTGAAAACCACGCAAGTTTCATTTACAGTCGACTTTTGGTTTCTAAATTTAATCTTGATGCAACATCTTTTTCATCAGTAACATCAATTACATTGACATCGACATTTCTCGTCAATACGTTAAAACAACAATTGACAAGCTTAGAAATACTAATTCTAGCCACTTTCAGATCGTGAGCATCACATTTTCTCTTGAGTATGTCTATTATGTCCTTAAATCGATATTTTTATTATTTTTTGGTTCAATCTTACAAAACAATTGAAATGCATGCACCCCTATTTGATAAAGAAAACCAGTCCCGTGTCCCGTTTGTTTACATTTGCGATACGGGGAAGATGTTTGAAAGAGTGGTACACCTGCATAATTTGTTTGAAAATATAATCTGCGCGCGCTTGTATTTTGAGCCGAAGAATACAATGTTCTTGACCAATAAAAATAGTCTAAACGGTATATTAAAAAACATGAATATATAGATAATTTTATACTTTTGTTTATGTTCGTCAGTAACACAAATGAAAATTAGCATTTCATTCTATTATCTTCAGAAAATCCACAACAGATTGCCCGGACCTGACGGAACATGCGATGTTCAAAATAGTTACGCTAATGTGATGGAATTAATATGAGATACCAAAAAATGTCAGCGAATAAGAACTAATTATAGCTCAAAGTCAATACTTCAAAACAATAACAGGAACTGAGCAAACATCGATTCAATGCTAAATAAGCCATTGACTAACCTAAACACTTTTAGTCTAATGATTATAATTCGAAAACATATAATTAAGTTGAGGTCCATTATCAATACCCATTAACGCGACGTATATTTGAGAATATTTTTTAAGATGTTTACTGTTGAAAAATAATCATTACATATTTCGTTCCAGTCTTGTATTGCTACATGCATTGATAAAGAGGTTCTGCGCCTTTGTAAATGCGCCAAGTCTTACGTCGAGAAAGAGGAAGAAGAGAATATACATTACTGTTCTTCTGATGACGGTAAGAAAAACTTAATTAGCCTTTGATAACATCGTCCTTAAAATGAAATTGAATCATATTTAAAGATTTTGTAATTCATTTTGTGTATGTCATCCTGGTAAAATACTAATTGCTTCGTACCGACTCGGCAAGGGAGAGTTTCTCTTTAGCTAATTCGGTAGAGCGTAAGACTACTCCAGAGGTCCCGGGTTCGACTCCTAGATGAGGCATTGCAACAATAATGACATGTGTTAGGATTATTTTCATGAAAGATATGTCCAGTTACAATATGTTGTACTGTGTTATGTGAATAAAACAAAGTTTAAACCAGATGTTGAAAAAACAATCCCTAAGAATACGCTCGTTTAGATAGGATTGCTTTATGTTCTTAAACAATTTAGAAAAGTGGCAATAACAGATTAACCGATATCACCACACTGCACATATGTGCGCGTTATATCGCACAGCTGGGAGACCGGTGGTTAAATCGCACAGGTGTGCGTGCTGCGTGTTCAATCACACAACTTTAGTACAAAATACCTTTATCTTTATATTTTGTTTTTGACTTTCTCTTGAAAAGATTTATCTTAAAATTATATAACTGGTAATCAGATATATATGATAAACTATTTGAATTCCGTTAGCCTCTCCTGCCGAATTGTTACTGACCTACATTCCATTACATACGGTGATAAATGGCAAATGAAAATAAAACAATAAATATCACTAATTTTATCAATTGCAACGTTCAGATGTGAAATGTGTGCTGGATGTCCTGGGATACAGTGAAACTGACCAGGATTGTCCATATTGCAAATCACCATGCAGGTAAGTCGTTGACGACAAAGAAACAAAGCTATATATACAGTTTTTAAGAAACACGCTTCACCGTATTCTGTCATTTGATTACTTCAGTGTACGACAAAACACAAAGACAGCATCGTTTATTTCACTTTAAACTAAATATTGGTATTAATAATTTACAATACTATACAACATATAACAACTTGTATAATTTGCAAAATTACTCTAAGGCGCTTGATTTAAAAGTGCCTCTTACAAGTACAAGAACATGTGTGTATCTCGCGTTCATATTGCTATATACATTATTTACCGTCACATGGACATTTAAAACTTTTTACCGCTACATATATATATACTGGTAAATTAAAAAAAAATATTTAGCGAAACAATAATAACATCAATCATTAGAGGCAATGTTTACTTTATCCTTAATTGAAGTTTAATGCACCGCATATTCCTTTAAACCATAACATTCTGATTGATCAAAGTTTATAGACACGTTTTACTTTTCGTAGTTAAGCAAAAACCTGATGGTGTAACGGGTCTTCTACAATAGTCTTCAGACGGAATCAATCACAGAGGAAATAGCCTACACTTTGCGTGTGAGGAAAGGTTTTCTTTTTTTCATATCTAATCGATAAGTTTTATGTAGAATATACAAGTCTTTGATAATAGAGACGGACAGATAGAGACAAAGAGGATAAAAAGAGGGAGGAAGAACGGGGAAGAAGGGAAAGGAGAAAGAGATATCGAAACTATAAATTACACAGTATTAAAACATGTCATACACATTTGTTCGTGAAAAGAACCGAGCATGATTTGTTGTATTATTCCAAAATCGAAATTACTATTAAAGGAAAATTTGCTCCGTTCTGATTTGCTTATATAAACCTTTGGCCGTTATACAATTGATAAAATGAGTGTAGTGTGTTTGTTTACATTTTAATAACATTCGTCTTCAGACAGAGAACTCGTCAGCGATATCGGGGGACAGCTAGGATTTTGGATCGGTATGCGGTCCTCAGTATGGCGGAAGTTGTTGAGCTCATCCTTCTAATTCTCTACGCATGCGCCAGAAAAACAAGGACGGGGGACAATCAGGCTTCCATGGTCAATCAAAGGAAAAGACATCCTAACAATATTACAGTTACAGACATCGAATAGGTCAAAGGTCACATCATCAAGTTTTACAAAGAACAGCATCAGGTAATTTTCCTGAAAATTCAATATGGTTCAAAACATGTAACATACCCCCGGGATTTACCTCATTATATGTTTATGATGAAGTATATGGCACGGATCTGAACTAATTGGGGGACAAAACAATCTTTAATGAATTGTAATTACAAATTCCACAACAATATATATTGGTTCTGTTCTACTTTGAAAATGTGACACGTATTTACATTGCTGTCTTACCACACATTGCCCATGTTTTCTCATCTTGATTTTGCTGTATCATTTAACAATCAATCCTGACATTAACACTTCGCATAGTTTTTATAGTATAAAACTACATACTAGATATCACCCGCATCATTGACAGCGTGGCTGTAACACCACTTTA
The DNA here is from genome assembly GCF_002113885.1 of Mizuhopecten yessoensis. Lineage (NCBI taxonomy): Eukaryota > Metazoa > Mollusca > Bivalvia > Pectinida > Pectinidae > Mizuhopecten > Mizuhopecten yessoensis. The sequence continues at coordinate 279,262 of NW_018403450.1, read as the reverse complement.
TAGCATTTCAATTATCAGTGATTTTGAGGCTATTATACTACGATCATAATATAGACGGCCATCTGAGACAGCGTGGTTGCAATATAACTATTTTCACATTACAATTATCAGTGATAGTGGGTTTAATACTAGGATAAAAAATCAACATCACCAGCAATAGCGAGACTGTAATACTACGATCATAAATCAACATCACCACCGATAGTGTGGCTGTAATACTACGATCATAAATCAACATCACCACCGATAGTGTGACTGTAATACTACGATTATAAATCAACATCATCAGCGATAGTGTGACGTTATTACTTCGATTATAAACAACATCACCACCGATAGTGTGGCTGTAATTCTACGATCATAAATCAACACCATCAGCGATAGTGTGACGTTAATACTTAACTTATAAATTAACATCACCACCGACAGTGTGACTTTAATACTACGATCATGAATCAATATCACCAGTGAAAGTTAGGCTTTAATACTACGATCAATGATCAACATCATTAGCGATAGTGAGACTGTAATACTACGATCATAAATCAACATTACCGGTAATAGTGAAACTGTAATACTACGATCATAAATCAACATAATCGCTGATAATAGTTTCGTTTGAATGGTACTTGAATCTAAAGAATGGTTCATTTTCTCCCATCCTATTCATATTTTGCTTCATACAATATCAGAACATTTTCGATATGCATTCTTACCAATGGAAAGCTGATTGTAGAATCGTATTTCTTCATCTCTCGTTTTATTATTATGTATGTTGTGACGTAACATCTCTTATACCTAGGTGATGGCCTTCAAATGTTAAACAAAGTTATCGCAGTTATCGTTCTTCTTAGTCATAAGCATCGTATGTAAAAGATCGGTGACGTCATTCAATCATTCATGGAAGAGTGGTGTCAGAAAAGAAAAAGACTAAACAACAGAAAGAATAACTTTATTAAAACACATTTAACAGATCAAACGGTGAAATGCTTGTAAATTTACAACACAATTCAAGACATTTATGACACAACGTCACGTAGATGAAAAAGTCTTCACTTTTCAAAAGATTGGGATAAAATTTATAGTGGCATATTTTGTTTAAAAGTTTCGTGGAAACATATAATATTTTTTTGTTATTTAATTATGGACGGGGCAGGGATCTCCTCAAATAATGTCTTGTTGAAAACATGCTGTTTTAGTCCTTTCGTAGAAATATTAGAAAAGGTATCTTTCCTAAATAAACAGGTTTTGGTTAAAATAGTGATCATAGAAACGCTTACAATACAATACTGTTATCAGATCCTGTTACAATAGAGGTTACATAACCTGCCTTAGGATGCTAAGGTGGCGTGGTGGACATCTAGACAGCCAGGGTATGGGATCACCTACCCTACCACGAGATTTTTCTCTGGGAACGCCCCTTTCCTCTCACATCAAGACCCCCTGTGCGCTAACATCCGGCCCAGCAGGAGTGATTATTATAAGTTGAAATAACGTGTTTCATAATTGATGTAAAATATAGAAAGTTTATTTATCAACATGACTTAGTAATACCTTCACATAAAGATCTCTATATATAGAAATAAGCACTGTCATATAACCCGGAATGTTGTATAGGGTAGTCATTTAATCCTGATAAAACTTCTATAAAACCTCATATAACTAAAACATCGTGATTCTCGGTTTTTACAATTGTCATGGTAATCGGGGTAAACAACCATACCCACGTGACCAGTGGACGTAGTTAATGCTCTAAGGGATTTGGTGTAATGGAATTGTATTGATATCCCGTTAGTAATGTTATTACGTACTAATGATGGTCTGCCCTGATCAACGTAAATCTGGGGAATGCCTCTCATATCTGTCAAGTATGCATTAAAGATATACATTATTCATAACAGAATCGTGAACTGGCCTACTGTGAACTATCGATGACGACACAATACACATAACGATATCTATAGTATCCGTATCTTTATTTAGACATATTAATTGTAAGCGATGTTTAACTAGAACCATTGTCAATCCATATATGCTTTAAAGAAAAAGAGAGTATAAGGAATTAAGGTTTTTATTCAGAAACGTCACCAGGGTATCTCAATATAAATAAAATTAATTTATGGAAAGTTCGAGAAAAATAAATTCAGAAATTTGTTTGAAATCAAGATCAGGTTTTTTTCGAGAGTATTTTACATATGATCGGCAGCAATATGCAAACGTTTTGGTCTGCGTGACTTTTGATATATATAAAAAAAAAACAGAAATATTGACTGCCTTCCAGTAAATGGTACTGATAATGAGAAATGTTACCTGGTTATTTTTGCCAATATACAAATACCTGTGATAATCAAATAAGGTTAATTGATAACATCCAATAATCGTCCACGATAGTGCAACATGTAAAACAATAAAAAAAAAATACAATCAAACTTATTGTTTATAACGATTTGATCCCTAAATAATTACATTTCTAAAATAATAAATTTTAAAATACTAACAAACCTATTGTGTATGACGATTTTGACCCGTAAATAATTACATTTCTAAAATTAATAAACTTTAAAATACTATCAAACCTATTGTTTATAACGATTTGGACCCGTAAATAATTACATTTCTTAAACTAATAAGCTTTTTAAATCCTTTCAAACTTATCATGTATATAACGATTTTGACCCATACAAAAAATACATTTCTTATACAAGAAAACATACATCCACATTAGTCTTTGTCTGTAGAGGACGAGGTAAGAACAATGTTACTAGATCGTGTAGCCTGTGGGGATTCAGTTCTAGTTACCCTCGTACTGGCTGTCATGTATCTGTCTTTTAAAAGCATGTATACTCTTCTGTTGACAATAAATCCAACAAAAATAAACACACCCTGACAACCGTTCATTAATGTAGTAAAATACGAAACAACCGACAGGGGGAAAAAAGCTTCAATTATCGTTGCTAACCAAGAGACACCCGTTATGAAAAACAGCTTGACATATATCCCAAAATGGCTGTTACTTTCCTGATTACTGTGTACACGTGGAGTTTTACCTATTTTGCAGGCCGTGATGGAAAAGAAAATAATATTTGATAGGCAGACTAAAATAATGGGAAAAAGAAAAGTTAAAATGAAAGATATTTTACTTGAAATGAAACATTTTCCAACTCCATAGCCAGCTGTTTGCCCTTTGCTAAAACCAAGAGAATAAGCAGTATTTAAAACTACGATGATAACCGGAAGTCCGAATGAATATGTCACGTAATTCTTCAATGTTTTAAATTTGTTTTGAACTGCGTGGTAATTAGCTATACCGCTAAAAACACGGAACATATGAAACGAGCAAATATTCATACACCCGAACATTGACAACCACAACCCATGTGAAACAATACCGATAACTTCACAATAAATGGAGTCTACTGGAACCATTAATCCAAACAGGAATGATAGCTGAGTGAGGAAGAGAGCGAACACCAGACACATGTTATTGATGCCTGGTATTGACTGCAGAGTCGGATTTATTAGATATACAACAAACGTGAAAAACAGACAAATCATAGAAGCTGTGTTACAGACTAAAGTTAGGATGGACAGGGATTGGTCTGCGTATTCCTTAACCTGATCTGAGATGGCGTCAACGTCTTCCACACAAACTCGAACTCTTCCGTGAGAAGACCTTTGGAATTTATCAAACGAGAGAGTCTTTCCGATACTATGAATCATAAGTTCCATTTTTGCAATGTTAATGTCATATTCGTCACTGTCGAGTTCGATTTGTCGACATAAAAGAACTTTTGACACGTAAACTGACCTGAAGGTCTGCCACGGGACAAACGTGTGATTGGAAAATCTTTGAATGAAACATGTTTCTTTGAATGACGCTTTGTCTATAATCGTTGGTGTCATGACAGCTCTCAAACTCGTCTTGGCAACAAGGCCAATAACTCCGCCATCTACAGACACATTCCACATATCTGAAGTATTTTTTAATAAAGAATTCTCTGTCAGAAAACGAGGTACGTAACCCTCTATGTGAATCGTCATATAAAGATAAAACTTGATGATTTCTGTGTTTACATGGGCTGATTTAGAATCACACGGAAAATTTGACAATAAATGGAAATTGTCTATCTTGAATTCTGTGTTGCCGGACAGTTTAGAAATGTGCATATTAGTCTCATTTTCCATTGACTTCAGAAGATCTAACGCGTTTATTTTGATTCCTTGTAGTTGACCTGTGAACTCGATGGATATTGTGTACCGTAGATTGTTTGTTATAGAAAGTAATGGAATACAACTGCTGTCGTTTAGAATTTTTCCGGGAAAACAGGAAATGTTTCGGCATTGGTCCTGCAATTCAATAAAATCATTCATATTAATAATATAATTAATAAATCATATTATTTAAAGTTGATACCAAACTAAACATATACACTATACACTCTACGCTACCGTAATTACTTTTAATTATGTTTTTTGTAACTTCTCCAATAAATGATAAAACGTATTTTAAACATACATAAAAAAATCAGGTTTTATTTGAAGTGATCGTTATGCTTCTTTGTTACGCTTTGGAACTTTTCAACAGCTAAACTTATTTCATAGTAAACACCTTAAGAGTTCAACCCTTCGAGCAATTAACAATCTTTCGCAATATCCTACCTTGCGATAGTCGTAAAGTTGGTGTTTGCGACATCTCCCACCGTCTACTTCTGGCAAAATGTCATCATATTCTGTAACAGAGAATATAGACCGGAAGGTGTTGTCAAATGGCGGCGGTTCTATAGTTGCCCCACCTGCTCCTTGATCTCCAGCATCATCCAATATGTTTGCCGAAATATTTGGGAAGCTTGCAGAATTACAAAGTTCACAAAATATGTTTTTGTAAATTTGATAGCTGTATATACGCGGGAAAAGATGACACGCCTTGTCGTGGTTAATGTTGTACTTTAACCATTGTCCAGTTTCATTGCAGGTTGAAATGACGTCAGTTACAACATTTTCAGGGTTACATAAGTAACAGTAAAAGTTTTTGAAGTTGTTATAAACAGGTAAAATATTTCCTGTGGCGTTTTCACACGCCCAAGCCACATCCGGGTCGTACTCAGGCCAGTTTCCGGTGACGTTGCAGGTTCCTGTGAACTTTGATCTGTCAATACACTTGACATAAGGAGCTGTGTGCTTGAACGGTTCATCACCCCGGTTCATGTTAAATAGAACAGAACAGTGTATATACCTTGAAAGATTGATTAAATCCATAAATGAAACAAGATGGCCAAAATCTAAACTTTTATTACATAATATATCAATGTCAGATAAAAAATAATCACCAGCCGTTGCTATGGTCTCAATTGTTTCAGTTGGAAATATATCGTCGACGTTTTCGTTACAGAGAAAGCAATCAAAACTCTTATAATACGTGTTGCCAAATTTTTCAATCAACGGAAGAAATGAAATTATGTCTGGCTGATGGTGAGATTCACACCGACTCCTGATGATAGGATGTCCCCTGTTTTTCCAGCAACCATCCGTTACAAGGATACCTCGATCGTCTTCTATCTCATTGTTAGGTTGTTCTACATACACGTTAAGACAGGATGCCGGATATATAAAAGCGAAGTCGAGACAACAGATTTCGCCCCAGCGAAACAGGCAGGACGGATAACAGGAACACGACGTGAAAAACACCAAAACGTATTGCAAAGGGACTATCATTTTATCGCAAAACTGGTCAAATGGACGAACGGCGAACTGTTTGTACACCAGGTTTGTCACGTTTAATTCAGTATGTCTTTTCCTTACTATTATGCCTTTATCACTTGAAGCTTGCAAATTTGGAGGATTTATGATATTTGTGTTTTGAGCTGTACTTTGATGTATAGTGGTATATGTGTACGCGAGATAACCTGGTCGGAGTAGGCCTGTCTGTATTCTGTACATATATTCAGTGTGTATCCTTTTTTCTACCATGTCTTCTGTTATGTTGGTGACGACGTCATAAAATGTTTCATTGTCATTGGCTATCCGGTTACACAGATAACAAAATATATTTTTGAATGGAAGAGTGTTTTGTGAAGTTAAATGATACAAACACGCACGTTCTAAGCCTGCATCATTCGGGTACCACATGCCAGTTACATTACATTTGTCGATGACGTCACTAGTCATATGTGTCGGTTGGTTACATATGTAACAAAACACATTCTTGTATTCATGGAATTTTAAGTAATACGTTGACTCGCATGCCAATTTTATCGATAGATCGAATGATTTCCAAGATCCCGAAACGTTACAAGAGCGGATAAGAAATTGTTCTTCTGGTTGGATGGTAAGGTTACAGGATCGAACCGGACTATCCATCGGAGAATATCTCATACGACATTTTCTATTTCGGGCTAGATCAATAATATCCTGATATGTCGACAGAAAATTGAAATCAGCAAACTTGAGACAGTCTATGTCGAGTATCCAGTTTAACGTGTCATTTTCACCATTACACATGGCACAATGTCTGTTTTTATAACTGACCGGAAACGTTGGTGAGGCAACTGGTGGACGGGTAAGTAGTTCCTGTGGTGTGTACGACTTCTCACATAGGTTTCGCTCTCTACTTCCGGTCTCACTTGGACAGGAGTTCACAATTTCATAAGATGGTGGTTTAGGTTTAAGGTTTTTGGACGATCCCGTTGTATTTAGGAGTGTGGTGTTAACACAGGCCATCGGGGGCACGGCAAAGTATACATCCGGGCAACAGTCACCACGTGACATACATTCGTCATCGCAGTAGCAATTTGGGCATACCCCCGTTATATTATATGACCCCTCTGGAGCTGGACTTTTGAGCAGCGGAAAATCAGAAACATCACAAATGTAGTCGTATCCACAGAGTAATAAATGTTGATGAATCAAAGCATTCAGGTTAATATTTCTTTCATCGGATTTTGTAGATTCGTTGCCGTGTGCAAACAGTGTGATGCTGGAGGCAAAAATCACAACAACTAATCTTGTAAACTGTGTTGTTAGAGTCATCATCATCATCTTAAATAAAGAAATTATTAGGAATAAGTAAAATTGTTAAAATATCAAATATGGATATATAGAAATTAAATCATGTCTGACTGGATACTTAAAACTCCTAAATATTCCGTTATATTCTAATAAATCATTTGCTGTATTTTAAATCTACATTCTTTGAAAGGTACTTCTAAAATGTGTTATGGTACCAGCAATTTCGAATGGAGAGGTTTTGCTGCACCAATCCCTAACTGATCTTTTGATTCCTTATAAGAGATATTCAACGGGGACTTGTTCCAATATACATTTCTATAATGTCCTTTTTGAGATCAAAAGAATCACACTATCACATAAACAAGCATGGTATCAGATGGGTTTACTTACCACTGTGTACCGCCAATCTACCGACAGTGGGAAATATCACCTCTACTCTGACTTAGATATCTAGTGCCAATTAAATATTCAATGTTATGGAGGTGACGAATCCTATCCTATGGGCTTGGAGCTAAATTTTAAATATTAAAATTTAATTCCGCTATGCGTTCCGTTGTTCGTGATCAAGAAACAATTTATTATCTATCGAGCACTGAAAATTTGTGGATACAGACGCTAGGTATTATCGATTCTGTTTGAAGGCAATGGTATAATACCGATGTATTCCCATCACCGTCTGTATACATGTTTACCTCTGAGACATATTGAACACACGCAATAAGATTTAAAACACTTAAAAACTACCGTAGAAATATATCATTTGTTATTATTATTATGACCTTTATGAAAAATTACTGAAAGTAAGGATCTAATATCATTTAATCTAATCGGTTAATTGATAGATACAAACAAAATAAGGATCTAATATCATTTAATCTAATCGGTTAATAGATAGATACAAACAAAATAAGGATCTAATATCAATTAATCTAATCGGTTAAAAGATAAATAATGATTAAAAACCATATCTTTTGAAGTTTTAAAGTCAGTTACTCTGCTCGTGTTGATCATGTTCTACCTATTCAGAAAGAAAATCGACTAAAGCTAATCAATCAACTACAACGATACCCTAAATCCTCATTTGAAGATAGGTCTGGCTTAAATTCATTTCTTCACATTTAAATCCATAGTAAAACATTTCTCGATTAAAAGCCGTCTTTGAAAATAGCCCGGCTTTACATGCATTGAATTCGAATAGGAGCTTTAATGTCCCCGTCGACCAAAACAGGAACACATGAATGATCTTTGCAACAATTTGATGAGAGAAGAAAGAAATGTATCTAAGGTCGTCGTAAATTCCTTTAGAACATTATATTTTCCAGGTAAAAAAGACGGACTAAAAAATAAACCATTAAGTGAAGATTCTATGAATGATTTCGAAAAAAAGACTGCTTTGAAAATAGTCCCGCTTCCAAAATAAGGATGAGATCCCTTCTTCTTAAAAAGAAAATGCTATGAAAGTTGACATTTATGATTAAAGAATAACATTGAACGATTATGCTGACTAGTTTCATTTCAACATAGACTTTAGACCAAACTATAAAAGTCTATGATATGTAGGTGTCCGGAATGCAGAAGTCCTGCATCTACAGATAGGACATTTAAGATCATCAGGTGTCTAATTGTTTTTGCAGACAAAAACAGATTTTATTTCATTAAATAAAAGCGGATGGCAGCAATATTAAGTATGATCTGTTTTTTATCGGGTCAATGTATTTTTTTCATATTAACTTCACTCAAAATGTGCGGACAAAAAAGAAAGGAAGGATCTATTTTATTTATATCACAAACTAGTCACCAAATATATTTGTTTATTAGTCACCAAATAAATTTTCTTTATATTTTTAGGTTAAAGTTAATTTTTCTGTATATATATAGATTTTACGTATTATATGTAGGTTTTGGGGATGCAGAAATACTACATTCTCGTTTAGAATATTTATATATTAAAAATATACATAATAATTTACTGGTTGTCGCCAATATCTTTAATTGCCAGGAAGTATTTAAATTTCTTTTTCTTTGAAAAACATATTAGTTTTTGTAAGGCTTTTAGATATAATATGGCGTCATTTCATTATCAACTACGAAGCCATCTTATAATGGAATATGACGTAAATGCCATAATGCAGTCACACTTACGACCACTTAGTCCATAGGGAACAGATATCACATTTCTACGAATGATTTTAGTCTGATATGTGACCGTCTTTAATGCATCCCAAGTTCCACAACATGTTATCTATCTAAGTAAGGAAACCACATAACGGAATCCCAGAACAAGGACGAGAAGAGAATACCGAAGTGTTTACAAAACCATAGATCGAACTCTAAACCGACCGAGCTAGTGTAATATAGGAGAATTTACATGGAAACCCTTGCAGAAGTCCAAGGAGAAACAAGCAGACGGACAAAATGTAAAATAAAATTTTAAATGTATCTGAAAGACCAATTGTTTATTTAAGCAGGTATCTCCTTTCTCATGTGAGGTTTTATGCATATCATCAAATATCATCGGTACATGGGTATTCTTAAATCTTGTAAAAATAAATTCTTTAAATAAATTCAACGTCCCAATGGTATAGTTGTGATAAATCAAATAGCATTGCCTGCTAATATTTACCGTTACGGTTTTAACGTGGACAAACAGGCGTCTGGTATTAATCTGAAACCCATCCCTTAATATTTACATTGCATCCCTAAGCATGATGCGCATGGTTTCATCGATTTTACGAAATGAAATTTAGATTTCATCATAACTAATAAAACATAAAGCAATTGATGGGATTGACCACGAGCTGGTTTTCAGACGCATTTGTCAATTGTTCAGTCGAAAACAGACAGCGGATGGGCAGCAATGGTAAGTATGATCTGTCTTTTATCGGGTCAATGTATTTTTTTCATATCAACTTCACTGAAAACGTGCGTACAAAAAAAAGAAAGGAAAAATCTATTCTATGTATATCACAAATATGCACCATGGTGCATTGTGTCTTTTTAATGATGATTTTCATATACAAGTGTTATAGATTTACAACAATATATATGGTAATAAAGCCTGGCACTATTAAGTGACCATAGACACATTTATATTAATATTCATTTTGAAAGTGATATATATGTTATTTATATTAATTAATAAATCATCACTTAATCCCCTAATAAGCAACATTGGAATATTCCTTTCAGGATTGTGATCATAATGAATCCTAGAGTACATCGTTTGAAGATATTTTATCTTATCGTACATGTTGTATTGTATTACATACAATATTGATATATTTGACAAAAACCAGAAGATTAATTAGCTTCGTTGCGAAATATAAATAGAAATGTTAAACAAAGTGGCCCAGACACTGTGCTAATTGACCCTATATATATATATATTTCTTATCGATATCATTTGACAAGATTGATGTCTTGACATGTTTAACGTGTTATAAAAGAAAAAATATATATTGACATTAATTTTATAGCACTGATGAGAAAATATAACAAACAATTGTTATATCAGGCATTTTCTTTTTCCAGTTATTTTATCTGTCCTTTTCTTGTCCTCTAACGAACCCCTTTCCGACGTTAAATACTTTCAGGAGCTGACTGTAAATATGGTAACAAGACATTGAGGTATTCGACACTGTAGCATGTGTTCCTATTAAAATGACAATGAGGACAATGATTAAGCTCTAATTTATATTTATTCTTTCAGATAACAATGGTGCACTCGATCCGAACGGTTAAAGTATGTATTTTAGTGTTGGCATCACTTCCATTTTCGCGAGGGAATGCATCAACTACATCGGACGGCAGGAATATCAACCTGACACATCTGATTCGTCATTTCCTTTTATTGTGTGGGTATGACTATATTTGTGATATTTCGAAGTTCCCGCTGTTCGATACTCCAGCACCGAGTGAATCGTATAGCGTTACGGGGATATGTCCAAATTGTTTTTGTGATGACAAATGCATGTCACGTGGTGACTGTTGCCCGGATGTATACTTTGACATGCCCCCGATGGCCTGTGTTAACACCACACTCCTGAGTACAGATGACTTGTTCCTAAACCTTGAACCTAAACCGCCTTCTTATGAAACTGTAAACTCCTGTCCTAGTGAGACCGGAAGTAGACAGCGAAATCTATGTGAGAAGTCGTACACACCAAAGGAACTACTTACCCGTCCACCAGTTGCATCAGCAACGTTTCCGGTCAGTTATAAAAACAAACACTGTGCCACGTGTAATGGTGAAGATGAGACGTTAAACTGGATACTTGATATCGACTGTCTTAAATTCGCTGATTTCAATTTTCTGTCGACATATCAGGATATTATTGATCTGGCCCGAAATAGAAAATGTCGTATGAGGTTTTCTCCGATGGAGTTCCCAGTTCGACCCTGTAACCTTACCATCAAATCAGAAGAAATATTTCTTATCCGCTCTTGTAACGTTTCGGAATCTTGGAAAACTTTCGATCAGTCAATTAAATTGGCATGCGAGTCAACGTATTACTTAAAATTCCATGAATACAAGAATGTGTTTTGTTACATGTGTAACCCGTCAATACATATGACTGATGACGTCATCGACAGATGCAATACGACTGGCATGTGGTACCCGTATGACGCAGGCTTAGAACGTGCGTGTATGTATCATTCAACTTCTCAACACACTCATCCATTCAAGAATATATTTTGTTATCTATGTAACCGGATAGCCAATGACAATGAAACGTTCTATGACGTGGACACCACGATTTCAAATGACATTGTATACAATGGTACACATAATATATACAGTTACATAATACGAACCGATAAACTTCGACAAGAGTTCCTACGTTATACCTACACGGAACTCGGACATGTGAGTGTACAAGGTAATGACACTAGAGGAATCAACATCGATATGTCTGCTAATAAACCAGACACGTCACGTGATGATGCTGGTGACAATACCGTAATCATAAAAAAGAGAGACGTTCTAGTTGACGTGAGCAACTTGGTGTACAAACAGTTTGCAGTGCGCCCATTTGACCAGTTTTGTGATAAAACTATTGTTCCTTTACAGTACGTTTTGGTATTTTTCCCGACATGCACTTGTCGTCCGACCTGTTTGTTTCGTTTTCAAGGACTGTGTTGTCTAGATTTCGCTCTGACGTACCCGGTATCCTGTATCGATATCTATGCAGCACGTACTGCGATGGAAGGAACCTCTCCCGTACAGCTACTAGTCACGGATGGCTGCTGGAGGAACAGGGGGCATCCTATTGTCAGACATCGATGTGAATCGAACTATCAGACTGACCTCATTTCATTTCTTCCGTTGATTGAAAAAGTTGAAAACACACATTACAAGAGTTTCGACTGCTATCTCTGTAACAACGATGTCGACGAAATATATCCAACAAATACAATTGAAACCATAGCAACGGATAAAAAGTACTTTTTATCTGACCTTCTTATTAGATGTGATTCTGTTTTAGATTTCAGTCATCACGTTTCGTTGATAGATGTTATCAATCTATCAAAGTATATCAATTGTTCTGTCAGATTTGATTTAAAAACTCCAGCACATCAGGGTACTACATGTATCACGAACTCAAATATAATCGACAAATGCAACGTCACCGGAAATTGGCCCGTGTACGACCCAGATGTTGTTTGGGCTTGTGAGGTGGCTACATTCAATAGTTTACCTGTGTATGCACATTTTAAAAATTTCTACTGTTACCTGTGTAATCCGGAAAAAATCGTCACCGACGTGATTTCTTCATGTAATGAGACTGGACAATGGCAGAAATACAATATTAACTACGAGAAAGCGTGCCATCTGTTCCCACGTATATATAGTTATCCATTTTATAAAAACATATTTTGTGAACTTTGTAATTCCGTAGAATTCCCTAATATCACCGAGAGTTTTTTGTCTGATATATCTGATCAGAAAGGAAAGGTTGACACGGCACTTCTTTCACCTTTTGTCCCTACCTTCCGGTCAATATTTTCGGTAACAGAATATGATGACACTCTGCCAGAAACGGACGGCGACAGATGTCGCAAAGACCAGCTGTACGACTATCGTAAGGTAGGATGCTTTCAATGCATTTCAATAGGATGTATCTAATACCAATTTAATTACCTATCAAAGCATCAAGGAAGATTTTTCCCATGAGAAATATTATTATAAACATATCATATAAAGATATGTATTTTCTTTTTTCATTTATCTCGAGCTTAATTGACATACCTTGAATATTTAAATGCGCATGAGCTTGCATACGTTATTAATGACGAATCACATGTGAGTGTTAAAACAAATATGGTGCCACTCCCTAAGACAGGCGTTTCATATACAACATAATTATATAAATTACTAAATCGCTGTCTTTTCACGTACACGTACCTTCGATCGTACTAATCGAACGTAATTCTGTCTTTGTGTATTGCAGAGTTATCTGCTGTTGTGAGCTGTTATTGATTGTTACGTCATTTGTTTGTGAGAGTAACGTCATCAATTTTTGAGAAAACAACGTAATTTTCTCACACAAACCAATGATGTAACAATCAATACATGCTCACAAGAGAAGATAACTCCGCAATACGCAAAGACGGAATATACCCTGTTTAACCTGTTTAGGTTTCATGTTTTTATGCCAAAAATACATCAACGCAAACAAATATGAAATAAATAATACGTCTTTATCATAATTGTGTCTTTTCAAAGTGACACGTTCAGCAATTTATTAATGTGAAATGTTATAAAGTCTTGTTATTTAATTTGAATTTCATTTTATAAAATGAATTTACGAAGACTTCATCTAAACCTTGTAATTGTTTTATCGCAGGTTATACTGCAACTATATTTATTACTAACTATCGTCTTTTGTTTATATAGAGGTTACAAAACGAGTGGTTGTTGAATATGGTATTTAGTTCACTCGAGTTAGTTAATTTTCAAAAGTTACAAAATACATGAGATTTAGCGAGTGTCTTTCTGTAACTTTTGAAAATTAACTAACGAGAGTGAAATAAATACCATACTCAACAACCACGAGTCGTGTGATCTGTTTCTACCACATTCTCATGATCAGTCGGAAAAAAAACACACACATGTGTTTGTTGACAAGGCTGGCGTAGTGATATGACCCATATGTAAAAAGTCGCTCATCAATATTCAAAAATGACTTTTTTTTTACAAATTTAATAATTGTCAAAATTAATGTTTCGGCAACAACTTCATGAAAAAATATAATAGATGAACGCCATAGTCAGACCGTCCAAATAGCAATAACGGGACGTTGGGAGAACGAAATATTTTCCGACACTGTGTCAGATCATGTTTTGGTTTCACGACCTGGACACGCGACGGTGTGACGTCGAAACGATATCGAGGGTCTGTAGCAAGTATGCATGAAACTAGCGATCAAATCTTTAAGTATCATCTTCTTTTAATATTACCTTAATACTCCCCTTTTCCGCATAACCTCACAAAGTCACCAACATTTTTCGGATGTTGACGACGTAAACAAAACACTAGTGTTTTTCAAACGAATCCGAAAGCACTCATTTATTGCGCGGACGTATATATTAACTCGTGCACGGAGCGCACTCGTGAATATATTCGTCCGCGCAATACACTTGTGCTTTCTGATTCGTTTGAAAAACACAAGTGTGTGGTCTTGCATATTTATCTAACAGTCTGTGTGTTTATACAATGATCTGAGAGTGGAATAACACAGCGTATTGTTGTAGAAATCTGTTAGAACAATGACAATAGATTTACATATATTCAACTTTTATATTTGACACACGCTTTGTTCTGCAGAAATATTATATGACATAAAAAGGAAAACTTGTCTCATTTCAGGACCAATGCCGAAACATTTCCTGTTTTCCTGGAAAAACTCTAAACGATAGTAGTTGTGTTCCATTGCTTTCTATAACAAACAATCTACGGTACACAATATCCATCGAGTTCACAGGTCAACTCCAAGGAAGCAAAATAAACGCATTAGACTTTCTGCTGTCCGTGGAAGTAGGGATAAAGAATCATATCTCCAAATTATTTGGGACAACAGATTTCAAGTTTGACAATTTCCATCTATTGTCAAATTTTCCGTGTGATTCGAAAACATCATATGTTAAAACAGAGACCATCAAACTATATTTATATTTGACGGTTCACATAGAGGGCTACGTACCACGTTTTCTGACAGAGAATTCCTTATTAGAAAATACCTTAGATCTGTGGAATGTGACCGTAGAAGGTGCTAGAGTTATCGGCCTTACCGCTAAGACTAGTTTGATAGCTATGGCTACACCGTCTATCATAGACAAGGCCTCATTCAAAGAAACATGTTTCATTCAAAGATTCTCCCATCACACATTTGTCCCGTGGCAGACCTTCAGGTCAGTTTACGTGTCAAAAGTTCTTTTATGTCGACAAATCGAACTAGAAAGTGACGAATATGAAGTTAACGCGCTGAAAATGGAACTAATCGTTCATGGGATCGGAAAGACTCTCTCGTTTGATAAATTCCAAAGGTCGTCTCACGGACGAGTTCGCGTGTGTGTTGAAGATGTTGAATCCATGTCAGATCCGGCGTTGAAATATGTAGACCCTTCTTTATCTGTCTTAACTTTAGTCTGTAATACAGCTTCTATGATTTGTCTGTTTTTCACGTTTGTTGTATATCTAATAAATCCGACTCTGCAGTCAATACCAGGCATCAATAACATGTGTCTAGTGTTCGCTCTCTTCTTCACTCAGCTATCATTCCAGTTTGGATTAATGGTTCCAGTAGACTCCATTTATTGTGAAGTTATCGGTATTGTTTCACATGTGCTGTGGTTGTCCATGTTCGGGTGTATGAATATTTGCTCGTTTCATATGTTCAGGGCATTTAGCGGCATAGGTAAATATCAAACAGTTTATAACAAAAATAAAACACTGAAAAGTTACGTGATATATTCGTTTGGACTTCCGGTTATCATTGTAGGTCTTAATATGACTTTCACTCTAAGCCTCAGCAAGGGGCAGACAACTGGCTATGGAGTTGACAAATGTTTCATGTCTAGTAAAATATCCTTCTTTTTAACTTTTCTGTTTCCAATTGTATTTGTATGTTTATCCAATATTATTTTCTTTTCAATCACGGCCTACAAAATCCGTATTACCCCACGCATAGATAGTAATCAGGACAATCGACGCCATTTTGGAATATATGTAAAACTGTTTTTTATAACCGGAGTCACTTGGTTAGCAACGGTGATTGAAGCTTTTTTCCCTTTGTCGGTCGTTTCGTATTTCACAACTATACTTAACGGTTGCCAGGGTGTGCTCATTTTCCTTAGCTTCACAGTCAATAGAAGAGTGTACATTCTCTTAAAAGATAGATGTGCCAATACAGAACGTCTCTTCAGTAGGGCCGGTTCCGCTCTAATGTCCAGGACCAGTACTTTCAATCTGAATTCATCATCCAGAGACAATGACTAATATTTAATAATATATGTGGTCGGCTCGTATTGTGAAAAATGGGCCATTATTGAATTACTCCATTCTATAGGACCATTTTGGTCCGAAATATGGAACCTTCTTCAGCGACATGATATAACTTTTATATCAACAATTAACAAATAATAACAAATTTGTATTTGGAAAATGTTTTATTGCCGTTTACAATGGGTCATCATGTAAAAACACTCTCAATTAGGGTGTGTTTGTTACGTTAACGAAAGACGTTAATTACACCGGGTCGTCACAAATACAGTGATCGTAAAGGGACTACTCAACACAAACTTATAATGATGAAACCAAAGATAATTTTACACTGTACTAATCGGTTTTCTACAGACGTCATCATACAAATTCAGAGCGATAGAAGGCGGTGAAATGAAAGTCACTCTCTGAGTATCTTATTAACGAAATTAACTTCTACAGAGCATGAGTTCTGCCGAAATAATCGTACGAATGAATTTTTCCATTGGTAGTCATTTGAGCCATGTCTAGCAACGTTGATGTCATTATTTGCTATTGAAGACAATTTTTATGGACAAAAAAGTATGGCAAATATCATAGGACAAATTATATTCTCTTTCGAGGAACAGTATGTATTGTGATGTTGTCAACTACCACGTGCAGTTTACTTTATTAATCAATTGTTATATTTTTTTATAATCTTTTAAGTTTGAATGAAGCGATGTTCAAGAAACTATTCCAAGTGTAGAGCTATACTATTGATGATCATTGAAATGTGTAATGTTACAAAAGCGTTAAATCGCATATAGACTGCATGTGTATCAATTTATTAAAAATTGTTTATGTCCAAGTGACATCAAATTCTTCCCGTAAGATATAATTTAGTTCATATATATATAGCTATTTATTTGTAAAGATGCATGCATATTACCAAAATGATCTGTAGTTTTTTTAGAAGTCTCGATATTTGAACATTTAATAGTAAGAAATATGTATTTAAACATATAAATAGTATAATCACTACGTAGAATGTTTTATTGTGAATTGCTGATGAGCTTGGTACGGACATGAACAGGATTGTACTCATAATCGCTTGTTACAATAGCATCTAACATGAAATTGTGTTGCCTCTTGTGATGTTTGCGACGTAAACACATTATCTAGAAATCGCTGTGTAATGTAAATAAATAATAATATCACTATTATTACTTGTGATGGGACCTCACAAAATGTTGTATTTGTAATTTGAATAAGAACAAAAATATTAAAGTGTATCACACGTCGGTTAAGTATTGGTGGTCACGTCGTGTAGTTATTGGTGGCAACGTCGTGTAATTATTGGTGGTCACATCGTGTTATTATTGGTGGCAACGTCGTGCAATTATTGGTGGCCACGTCGTGTTATTATTGGTGGCCACATCGTGTTATCATTGGTGGCAACGTCGTGTAATTATTGGTGGTCACGTCGTGTTATTATTGGTGGCAACGTCGTGCAATTATTGGTGGCAACGTCGTGCAATTATTGGTGGCCACGTCGTGCAATTATTGGTGGGCACGTCGTGTTATTATTGGTGGCCACATCGTGTTATCGTTGGTGGCAACGTCGTGTAATTATTGGTGGCCACGTCGTGCAATTATTGGTGGCCCCGTCGTGTAATTATTGGTGGCCACGTCGTGTAATTATTGGTGGCCACGTCGTGTTATTATTGGTGGCCACGTCGTGCAATTATTGGTGGCCACGTCGTGTAATTATTGGTGGCCACGTCGTGTAATTATTGGTGGTCACTTCGTAAAATTATTGGTGGCCACGTCGTGTTATTATTGGTGGCCACGTCGTTTTATTAGTGGCCACGTCGTGTAATTATTGGTGGCAACGTCGTGTAAGTATTGGTGGCCACGTCGTGTAATCATTGGTGGTCACTTCGTATAATTATTGGTGGCAACGTCGTGTAATTATTGGTGGTAACGTTGTTTAATTTACAGGTGATCTTGTCGTATAATTATTGGTGGCAACGTTGTTTAATTACAGGTAACCTTGTCGTATAATTATTGGTGGCAACGGTGTTTAATTACAGGTAACCTTGTCGTATAATTATTGGTGACAACGTTATTTAATTTACAGGTAACCTTGTCGTATAATTATTGGTGGCAACGTTGTTTAATTACAGGTAACCTTGTCGTATAATTATTGGTGACAACGTTGTTTAATTTACAGGTGAACTGGTCGTATAATTATTGGTGACAACGTTGTTCAATTTACAGGTGACCTTGTCGTATAATTATTGGTGGCAACGTTGTTTAATTTACAGGTGACCTTGTCGTATAATTATTGGTGACAACTTTGTTTAATTTACAGGTAACCTTGTCGTATAATTATTGGTGACAACGTTGTTTAATTACAGGTGACCTTGTCGTATAATTATTGGTGGCAACGTTGTTTAATTTACAGGTGACCTTGTCGTATGATTATTGGTGACAACTTTGTTTAATTTACAGGTAAACTTGTCGTATAATTATTGGTGACAACGTTGTTTAATTACAGGGGACCTTGTCGTATAATTATTGGTGGCAACACTGTTTAATGTACATGTGACCTTGTCTTATAATTATTGGTGGCAACGCTGTTTAATGTACAGGTGACCTTGTCGTATAATTATTGGTGGCAACACTGTTTAATGTACAAGTGACCTTGTCTTATAATTATTGGTGGCAACGTTGTTTAATGTACAGGTGACCTTGTATATTTATTGGTGACAACGTTGTTTAATTACAGGTGACCTTGTCGTATAATTATTGGTGGCAACACTGGTTAATGTACAAGTGACCTTGTCTTATAATTATTGGTGTCAACGTTGTTTAATGTACAGGTGACCTTGTCGTGTAATTATTGGTGGCAACGCTGTTTAATGTACAGGTGACCTTGTCGTATACTTATTGGTGGCAACGTTGTTTAATGTACAGGTGACCTTGTCGTATAATGATTGGTGGCAACGTTGTTTAATGTACAGGGGACCTTGTCGTATAATTATTGGTGGCAACACTGTTTAATGTACAAGTGACCTTGTCTTATACTTATTGGTGGCAACGTTGTTTAATGTACAGGGGACCTTGTCGTATAATTATTGGTGGCAACACTGTTTAATGTACAAGTGACCTTGTCTTATAATTATTGGTGGAAACGTTGTTTAATGTACAGGTGACCTTGTATATTTATTGGTGACAACGTTGTTTAAGTACAGGTGACCTTGTCGTATAATTATTGGTGGCAACGTTGTTTAATTACCGGTGACCTTGTCGTATAATTATTGGTGACAACGCTGATTAATGTACAGGTGACCTTGTCGTATAATTATGGGTGACAATGTTGGTCAATTACAGGTGACCTTGTCGTATAATTATTGGTGACAACGTTGTTTAATGTACAGGTGACCTTGTCGTATAATTATTGGTGACAACGTTGTTTAATTACAGGCGACCTTGTCGTATAATTATTGGTGGCAACGTTGTTTAATTACAGGTGACCTTGTCGTATAATTATTGGTGACAACGTTGTTTAATTACAGGTAACCTTGTCGTATAATTATTGGTGACCATGTCAAAATATATTATCTTAAAAGAGGTACCATCGGCGCTTGGTGGCTGTTGCTTGAAACAATAGCAGTTCATATGACTATAAAATATCTTTGTATCTTTTTAAGATGATGTTGGTGTCAACTATATTGTACAGTAAATTAAAATGAATATAGAACGTTTACTTCAATGTACAATTGTCTAACCTTATTCGTTGTTTTGTGATGTAGACAATAAATGATATGACCTGCGCAAAATCAGCGTGTCTTCTTTTTTAAACAAAAACTCATACCTTCACTTATGAGATAAATGATGAATTAACCGTTATCATATTGCTCTGGCGAATGCTTTTTTTTTCAACAGTAGTTTAGACTATTTCGAACGTGTTGCCCCCTAACATCATCAATAAGTCCTAGAATGACGAATCAACTGTATGTGGCAGCGTAAACTATTTTTGGAATAGTGTATCTCTTACCAAAGGTGTAGTCACGTGTGTGGTCACGTGTGTAGTCACGTGTGTGTGGTACGTTTATCTTTCAATTCACAAGGCGGTAGACTCTCTTTGCAGACTTTTAGTTCCCGAGGTTGGCTGTAATCTTGATTGCCAGGGATACCTGTTTTGAGTTGTGACATGGTTCACAATTTACATATTTTACACACTTTACACACCTCACACAGAAATGAAATTGAAATTAACCAGTACTCCTCTAGAAATATATAATTTATAAATTTCGCACCTGCCCCTGTGTTTCAACAATAGATAAGACAACTTGGATATCCAACAGTTTGGCCCATAGCATCACCTATGAGATATAAAAGGACGAAACAGTGTAGTGAAATTCATTATTTGCATAACGTATCTCTTACCAAAGTTAAAAGGAGCAGTCACATTTGTGTGCGTTACATTCGTCTTTGTACGATAGATTCTTAATTGTTATTCCTCCCATTGCAAACAAATATGTAATAAAAAGTTGTGAATATCATGCAATGATTTAAAATAAATCCTGATTGAAAATATAAATGACCAATCTGAAATATGTTACAACAGGTAAAAAACATTAAAATTAGAAACAACATCGAAACGATGAGAAAACAACAGAAACTGATTCAGAGATTGAAACCAAAACAAGTCTGATGACAACATAAATGTCCGTCAAAGCAAGCCTGATGACAACATAAATGTCCGTTAAAACAAGCCTGATGACAACATAAATGTCTGTAAAAACAAGCCTAATGACAACATAAATGTCCGTAAAAACAAACCTGATGACAACATAAATGTCTGTAAAAGCAAGCCTGATGACATCGTAAATGTCCGTAAAAACAAGCCTGATGACAACATAAATGTCTGTAAAAACAAGCCTGATGACAACATAAATGTCTGTAAAACAAGCCTGATGACAACATAAATGTCCGTTAAAACAAGCCTGATGACATCGTAAATGTCCGTTAAAACAAGCCTGATTACAACCTAAATGTCCGTTAAAACAAGCCTGATGACAACATAAATGTCCGTTAAAACAAGCCTGATGACATCGTAAATGTCCGTTAAAACAAGCCTGATTACAACCTAAATGTCCGTTAAAACAAGCCTGATGACAACATAAATGTCCGTTAAAACAAGCCTGATGACATCGTAAATGTCCGTTAAAACAAGCCTGATTACAACCTAAATGTCCGTTAAAACAAGCCTGATGACAACATAAATGTCCGTTAAAACAAGCCTGATGACATCGTAAATGTCCGTTAAAACAAGCCTGATTACAACCTAAATGTCCGTTAAAACAAGCCTGATGACAACATAAATGTCCGTTAAAACAAGCCTGATGACATCGTAAATGTCCGTTAAAACAAGCCTGATTACAACCTAAATGTCCGTTAAAACAAGCCTGATGACAACATAAATGTCCGTTAAAACAAGCCTGATGACATCGTAAATGTCCGTTAAAACAAGCCTGATTACAACCTAAATGTCCGTTAAAACAAGCCTGATGACAACATAAATGTCCGTTAAAACAAGCCTGATGACATCGTAAATGTCCGTTAAAACAAGCCTGATTACAACCTAAATGTCCGTTAAAACAAGCCTGATGACAACATAAATGTCCGTTAAAACAAGCCTGATGACATCGTAAATGTCCGTAAAAACACGCCTGATGACAACATAAATGTCTGTAAAAACAAGCCTGATGACAAAATAAATGTCTGTAAAACAAGCCTGATGACAACATAAATGTCTTTAAAACTAGCCTGATGACAACATAAATGTCTCTAAAAACAAGCCTGATGACAACATAAATGTCTGTAAAACAAGCCTGATGACAACATAAATGTCTCAAACTAGCCTGATGACAACATAAATATCCGTTAAAACTAACCCGATGACAACATAAATGTCTGTAAAAACAAGACTGATGACATCGAAAATGTCCGTAAAAACAAGCCTGATGACAAAAAATGTCTGTAAAAACAAGCCTGATGACAACATAAATGTCCGTAAAACAAGCCTGATGACAACATAAATGTCTTTAAAACTAGCCTGATGACAACATAAATGTCTGTAAAAACAAGCCTGATGACAACATAAATGTCCGTAAAACAAGCCTGATGACAACATAAATATCCGTTAAAACTAGCCTGATGACCACATAAATGTCTGTAAAAACAAGCCTGATGACAACATAAATGTCTGTAAAACAAGCCTGATGACAACATAAATGTCTTTAAAACTAGCCTGATGACAACATAAATATCCGTTAAAACTAGCCTGATGACAACATAAATGCCTGTAAAAACAAGCCTGATGACAACATAAATGTCCGTAAAAGCAAGCCTGATGACAACATAAATGTCTGTTAAAACTAGCCTGATGACAACATAAATGTCTGTCAAAACAAGCCTGATGACAACATAAATGTCTGTAAAAGCAAGCCTGATGACAATATAAATGGCTGTAAATGAGTACGTGGTTTGGCATTGCTAGAACTGTTGAACGCTAGCTGTATACTCCCTAGGGAGTTGAGAAATATATTGGCTGGTTGCAAAGGCCTTATAACCACGGATATTAATTTGTGAACCGCTTTGAGACGACCTACGAACTAGGTTGTGATAAAGCGGTATATAAGAACCTCGAATTATTATTATTATTATTATTGTTGTTATTAAGTGAAGTCTCGGTAGTTAAGTTATAGTTTGGAAGGGCTGGAGTAATGCTGCGTTATGGAAATGGGAGGTATAGACACAATAAATGATCGTTTAGAGGTACGAATATATTTTGTTATGCGGTGTTTTCCCGATATAACGATTACTTTTTCCCCCTGAAAGCTACCAAAATCTAGCGTACGGACGCGTTACCGTCTTAGTTTTTATAAAAAGAAATATCTACGAACGACTCCGTGCAATACATTCATTGCAGTGACGACAGAGTAATATCAGAAGAATAACGGGAAAATGCGATTGAAATTTATTAACAAACGTTAAATAACAACACACAAATGTAACTGTATATGATTAAACTTTCAAATATTGTTAGCAAGAGTTATTTAAAAAATAATGGTACGCATTTTATGTTTTGTCACTTATAATTTATTATACAATTATCTAACAGAACTCGAAAACCCAAACCATCATTTGAACGTCATAATGACGCATCTGTTATCATCAATCATTGGAAAGGCCTGCTCGCTAAAAACCGCCGGTGTATATATGTTTTGAATTACAACCTGTTGCCATCTTATCGGACGAATACACCATAGATAGTTAACTAAACAAATCGCATTATATTCATTACAAGTACATCCGTAAGCTTGTTCCGAATGAAGTTACCTGTTTAATTAACTAAACATAAGACCGTTTACTCACCAAGCTTAGTCGTGAAATGGACGCTTGGTTGATCCTCAGCATACGGTGTTGATTGGTCATTACAGCGACACCAGAGCGGACAGCAGTGGTGAGTAAAATTATAAATCTCTTATAGTGTGTCTTTGTATTTTGTCTTTGGAAGGAAGAGTAAGTCACAGAGTTTAATATTCTCGTACATAAAAAGTTCTGGTCATACAAGTTCGAGTGATGCTGTTTTTATACTAATGTTTAAAAAACAAGTTTACTTGGTTTTATACGTATTATTTTGGGGAAAGTTCAAGTTCATGTTGTGCTTTGTTTTACTGATGTGGACGAAAGAGGTTCGGCAACGAGTGCAAGTTGGTTATGTTTTTCTAACTCGAGTTAGTTAATTTTCAAATTACTCAGTGCTTTTTAAAATTAAAATTTCAACTAATGGGATTTATATAAATATGATAAACAGTCATCACAAATGGGACTTTTTCACCAATAAAGTTCATATTTCATCTAGAAAACCATAACTTTCCCTTAAAAACTCATTATTTCTGTTTCCGATCGGGGAACTTTTGCAATGAATCAGGACTTTGCAATCGAATATGAACGCGCAAATCTTTGTTACGTGACGTCATAATTCTGAGATGGGTGTTTCCCACAATTGGGTAACCAAAAATGTTTACCAACTTCTAGCAGGTTTATCCAAAAAGACAGGATTGAGGAAACATATAATGGCTGTGGAAAAAATACAAATTGGAGTAGTGTTATTTTGTTCCTATGGGACCGTTTGCATGGTGCTAATTTATACTTCTGGGGTAAAGAAGTTTACACGGTGTTTATTTAAATGTTGTTTTGTTGTTAGGTTTACAATGTAACAATGATAGATGTAAATTACATAAAGTCTTCATGATATAACGCCATATCAAGACTAATGATTTCTAGTATTTACCCGTAAGTAAATGAGGCTGTTTCGACTATTTTGCACGTTCAAACTCTATAGTCAGCTATTTGATTCAGGTTTGATATGACTTTAACTGGATTGATATCTTTCGCGATCTGATAGTCAATAAACACTGATATCAAAATTTTAAATCATACACAAAAATTACTTATTCAACGTGCGTGATGAATATTAGAGTAAAATCAAATAAATGAAAAAATGAAAAAAAAAAAGGTGAAGAAGCAGTTAATATAAATATTCTTAATAATGATGTAATAATTTTATAATTGAGAATGCAACTTTTTATCATTTTAATCGCATTTAAGAATTTCTGTTTTACTTCTTAATAACGAAGCGTTTGGAAGCGTTACAGACATTTGTATGAAGACATTTGAGTTGTAAAAATATTTTGTATTGTTTTCAGATAAACATGGTATTTAATATACAGATCATAACACAAGCTGTTATGATATTTGCCTCAAACATTATATTTACACAAGCGAAGGAATCTACTATTTCTGATGGAAGGAACATCAACCTGGAAAATTTAATTCATCGTTATCTTTTATCGTGTGGATATGACTATATTTGTGATATATCAAAGATTCCACAATTCCGTGTCCCTGCTCCGGACCATTCTTATAACATCACTCGAGTATGCCCAAGTTGTTACTGTGATGACGAATGCATGTCACGTGGCGACTGTTGCCCGGATGTATACTTTGCCGTGCCCCCGATGACCTGTATCAACACCACACTCCTAAATACAACGGGATCGTCCACAAACCTTAAACCTAAACCGCCATCTTATGAAATTGTGAACTCCTGTCCAAGTGAGACCGGAAGTAGAGAGCGAAACCTATGTGAGAAGTCGTACACACCAAAGGAACTACTTACCCGTCCACCAGTTGCATCAGCAACGTTTCCGGTCAGTTATAAAAACAAATATTGTGCCATGTGTAATGGTGAAAATGACACGTTAAACTGGATACTCGACATAGACTGTCTCAAGTTCGCTGATTTCAATTTTCTGTCGACCTATCAGGATATTATTGATCTAGCCCGAAATAGAAAATGTCGTATGAGGTATTCTCCGATGGATAATCCGGCGAGATCCTGTAACCTTACCATCCCAAAAAGAGATAAATTGGTTACCCGTAGTTGTAACATTTCTGGAACTTGGAAATCATTTGATCTATCGATAAAATTGGCATGCGAGTCAACGTATTACTTAAAATTCCGCGAATACAAGAATATTTTTTGTTACATGTGTAACCCGTCAATACATATAACTGATGACGTCATCGACAGATGCAATACGACTGGCATGTGGTACCCGTATGACGCAGGCTTAGAACGTGCGTGTATGTATCATTCAACTTCTCAACACACTCATCCATTCAAAAACATATTTTGTTATCTATGTAACCGGATAGCCAATGACAATGAAACATTCTATGACGTCACCACCAGAATCAAAGAAAGGATACATTTCATGGGAAGACCACGCCGTTATATTTATACGTATAAAGTAAAGACAGGTAAAATTCGACCTGAACACCTACGTTATACGTATACAGTGCTTAACAGATTGACAGAAAAGGTCATCGGCCACAAAATCCAACTCAATGTTGACGGACCTGAACCACAAATGGAAAGGCCAAGTGATAAAAGCGTGGTCGTAAGAAAGAATGATATTCAACTAAATGTGACAAATTTAGTGTACAAAATGTTTGCTGTAAGACCTGTTGACCAGTTCTGTGATAAATCTATTGTTCCTTTGCAGTACGTAGTGGTTGTCTTCGAGGCATGTTCCTGTAACCCTGACTGTTTGTTTCTTTTAAACAAGTTGTGTTGTCTGGATTTTTCATTGACGTATCCAGTATCATGTATGGACTTTTATGTAGCAAAACCTAAACATATGAAAAGGTCTACTAAAACGTTATTCCTCACGGACGGTTGCTGGAACGACGCCGGACATCAAGTCATCCGGAACCGATGTGTATCGAGAAATCAGACGGACGCAAGTTCATTTCTTCCGTTGATTGACAAAATTCGAAATACTTATTATAAGAGTTTTAATTGTTATCTCTGCAACAGAAATATCAAAGAGATATACCCAACGGATAAAATCCAAAACATAGCAACGGAAGGTAAATACGTCTTAGCCGATATCGATATCAACTGCGATACTGTTGCTTTAGATTTCAGCCATCTTGTTTCTTTCATAGATTTAATCAATCTTGCTAAACATATTAACTGTACCGTTCTTTTTGACCTGAAGATAAAAAAGAAAATACGCATCCAAATGGATTTTCCTCGTATTAATTGTTATAAGAGGAGAAGGACTATTAATAGATGCAATGTCACCGGAAACTGGCCTGTTTATGACCCGGATGTTGCGTGGGCGTGTGAGCAAGCCTCTGGCAACATTTTACAGACCTATAAAAGATATGGAAACTTTTACTGTTACCTTTGTAATCCGGAACACGTGGTCTCTGACGTCATCTCTACATGTAACGTAACTGGACAATGGCAATATTACAACATCAACCATGAGAAGGCGTGTCATCTTTTCCCTAGAATATACAGCTACCCTCAGTACAAAAACATATTTTGTGAAATTTGTAATTCCGCTCGAGTTCCCAAAATAATTCCAAATAGACAACAGCATCGGTCTCGTGCGTCGCCAGAGGCAACGTTACCCCGTGGTCCTTTTTTCCAAGTGACTTTCCGGTCCCTGTTTTCGGTTACAGAATACGACGAGAGCGTGCCAGAGGTGGCGGGCGAGAGATGTAGCAAACACCAGATTTATGACTATCGGAAGGTAGGTAGCAATCATCTGTCTCATATTCAACGTTTTTGTACATTGTAAATACTTACTCGTATAAATAGGAAAATAATGTCTTATGCATGAAGACCTTTCAAATGTGTTCACAATCCTTCGTTTCCTTTCTATACGAAGATATGTATTTGGTTGGAATGTGTACCATTATTGAAAAAGAAAATAAGTCAGTAATATTTGCAAGAGTATCGATATTTGAAAACAAATATGGCGTACTTATGAATTTAATTGGTTTCAAAATAACAGGCGAAAATTGTTACTCTTAACTCTTTGAATTTTGAATAAAAAGCAGTTTTCATTTCAGTAATAATTACCATAGCTTTAGTATGCATGAACAATACCTACACCCATCTTTGTAGACCAAAAACGAAAGATTCAAATATCCCGACCTTCAACAAAGCACTCTAATGAGCATATTCAAAATATCAACTCTCATATCACATAACAAAATAGCATATTTCTCTGTAATATCATGATTGCGATACTTGGACCTATCCATAGTCTTCTTTAACATAATCTTTGGAAACTTTGTGTTGTGAAATTGTCCATCAACAGTCGGCATCTCTCACGAAAGGAGCGATATTCGGAGCACAATCTAAAATGCCGAATCAACTGCAACGTCCAAACACCGTATGTAGGGTATGCAGATCTGTTACTAGAAAGAAAGGGAAAGCTCGTTATCAGAAAGTCGAAATCAAACAGTTTGTTATGTTATGTAATATACATTAGAATACACTATACGTATGCGGGCGGTCAACCATCAAGTCATTGACCAAGCTCGACGCTGCTGAACTACTGAAAGGGTCCCAGAGTTATACCGCAGCGATAACCGCATCGCTGAAGAAAAAAAAAACTAGCTTGCCAGTAAGGCAGCATCCCCCCCCCCCCCCCCTCTTTTTCCTTGTGTGTAACTTAGTTATATATATGATATAAGGTCCATTATTGTCGAAGAAGCTAATATGTAATCTTAGCGAGAGAAAAAAACTACATGCAAAGAGCCCAATTAAAACTGATAAGTAATATTGTCTTATTTTCAGGATGAGTGCCGTAACACAACCTGTTTTCCTGGAAAAGTTCTTAACGACAGCAGCTGTATTCCGTTATTGACCATAACAAACAATCTTCGGTACACAATCTCCATTGAATTTACAGGTCAGCTCCCAGAAAACCAAACAAACGCGCTAGACTTCCTGAAAGCCATGGAAATCGGGATAAACCTTCATATCTCAAAATTATTCGGGACAACGGAATTCAAGTCTGATAATTTCCATCTGCTTTCGAATTTCCCGTGTGAATCGAAATCAGCCTATGTAAACACAGAAACCATCAAACTTTATCTTTATATGACGGTTCACATAGAGGGTTACGTACCTCGTTTTCTGACAGAGAATTCTTTACTAGAAAATACTTCAGATATGTGGAATGTGTCTGTAGATAGCGAAGTTATCGGCCTTGTTGCCAAGACGAGTTTGAGAGCTGTCATGACACCAACGATTATAGACAAAGCGTCATTCAAAGAAACATGTTTCATTCAAAGATTTTCCAATCACACGTTTGTCCCGTGGCAGACCTTCAGGTCAGTTTACGTGTCAAAAGTTCTTTTATGTCGACAAATCGAACTCGAAAGTGACGAATATGACATTAATATTGCGAAAATGGAACTGAAAATTCATAGTATCGAAAAGACTCTTCCGTTTGATAAATTTCAAAGGTCTTCTAACGGCAGAGTTCGCGTGTGCATAGAAGACATAGAAGCTATATCAGATCCGGTTAAGGAATACGTAGACCCATCCCTGTCAATCCTCACTTTAGTCTGTAACACAGCTTCTATGATTTGTCTGTTTCTTACATTTGCTGTTTATCTTATGCATCCGACTCTGCAGTCAATACCAGGCATCAATAACATGTGTCTGGTGTTCACTCTTTTCCTCACTCAGCTATCGTTCCAGTTTGGATCGTTGTTTTCTGTAGATTCCGTACTCTGTGAAGTTATCGGTATAGTTTTACATGTATTGTGGTTGTCCTTGTTTGGGTGTATGAATATTTGTTCGTTTCACATGTTCCGTGTTTTTAGCGGTATAGGTAAATATCACGCAGCCCATAACAAACTCAAAACACTGAAGAATTACGTGACGTATTCATTTGGACTTCCGGTTGTCATTGTATTTGTGAATACTGCTTTCACTCTTGGCTTCAACGAAGGGCAGAAAACTGGTTATGGAGTCGACAAATGTTTCATCACTAGTAAAATATCATTCTTTGTAACGTTTTTGTTTCCAATAATTGCAGTCTGCTTGTCAAACATTGCTTTCTTTTCAATCACAGCCCATAAAATACGTAATACTCCACGTGTGAAAAGTAATCAGGAAAATCACCGCCATTTTGGAATATATGTCAAACTGTTTTTTATAACTGGTGTCACTTGGTTAACAACGGTAATTGAAGCTTTTTTCCCTTTGTCGATCGTTTCGTATTTCACTACAATACTGAACGGTTGCCAGGGTGTTTTCATTTTCCTTAGCTTTATAGTCAACAGAAGAGTGTTCATGCTGCTTAAGGAAGGATATGAGAATGCTAGTCGGAAATTCAGTAGGAGTTCATCTGCACCAGCTACTCAGACCAGCAGTGTTGCTCTTCATTCATCCTCCACGGATAAAGGTCTTAATTCATCTTCCACAGGAGGTCTTAATACATCTTCCACAGGAGGTCTTAATACATCTTCCACAAACAAAGGTCTTAATTCATCTTCCACAGGAGGTCTTAATACATCTTCCACAAACAAAGGTCTTAATTCATCTTCCACAGATAAAGGTCTTAATTCACCTTCCACAGATAAAGGTCTTAATTCATCTTCCACAGGCAAGGGTCTTAACTCATCATCCACAGGAGGTCTTAATACATCTTCCACAAACAAAGGTCTTAATTCATCTTCCACAGGAGGTCTTAATACATCTTCCACAAACAAAGGTCATAATTCATCTTCCACAGGAGGTCTTAATACATCTTCCACAAACAAAGGTCTTGATTCATTTTCCACAGGAGGTCTTAATACATCTTCCACAAACAAAGGTCTTAATTCATCTTCCACCGACAAAGATCTTAACTCATCATCCACAGGCAAAGGTCTTAATTCATTCTCCACTGACAAAGATCTTAATTCATCCTCCACAGACATAGATCGTAATTCATCTTCCACCGACAAAGATCTTAATTCACCTTCCACAGACATGGGTTTTAATTCATCTTCCACAGACATATAGCTTAATTCATGTTCCAAAGATAAAGTCTTTATTTTTATTCTACACACATGGGTTTTAATTCATCTTCGACAGACAGAAGTCAATTTATGTTCCATTGACAAACGACTTCATTTATCTTCCCCAGACAAAGATCTTAATCAATTTTCCATAGGTATTGAGTCTTAACTCATCTTCCAAAGACAGGGATGTCAATTCATCTTTCATAGACCAGGATATTTACCCAACTTCCACAGACATGAGGCTTTATTAATCTTCCAAAAACATATATTTTAATTCATCTTCCAAAGGCAAAGGTCTGATTTCATCTTCAACAGACATAGATCTTAATTCCCCTTGCACCAACAAGGATCTTTATTCCTCTTCCTCGGGCAAGAGTTTCAATTCGTCTACAAAAGAAAAGGGACAGTGTTCATTGATAAAAATATACGCATTCGTTATTTATGCAATGTGTAATCGGACACTGGTGAGTTATTTCATGCGTTAACCATGTAAGATATGGTATAAATATATGTGATTTATATTTATCTATATATATGTTTATTTATTTATTTGTCTTTTGTGTTCTTCTCTGATCAGCTTCCAGAGCAAATAGAATATGACACATGATCGTTTTTACACATTTAATTTTGAAACACTTAAAATCTGCATATATCTTAGCTTATGTTTGTATAGAGAATATAAAAGAGGAATAGCGGGTAAATCTTGAATTGGGGCCAGTTATTCATTATACCCCATAACGTTTACTAATTAGTACCACATATGACCTCAATTACGTACATCTACTTCTTACTGACTCTAATACTTCTAATATATTACCTTCCAATCAGTAATAACCTCTACTAATTATTTTTACTAATTTAACCTCTTGGGTTTTCCGTCGAATTTCGTGCCACTAATGGGTCTTAAATGGATAAAAAAAAAACTTCTCATAATCCATACTTACCAACATGAAGAAAATGTTTAGAAAAAATCCATCAACTGCTTATTTCCTCTAATTATCTGTCTAAATACTATTACCAATTTTACTACTTATTGACAAGATTTACTGAATTAAAATTGCACCCGCTAATTATTTTTAAAAGGTCCTTTTACTAATTACTTACAACTCTACTAATTCGTACTTACAGGCAATTATCTCTACTTATTGCCGCTACTGAATCTATCTATAAATAACCTCTACAACAGAATAGAGTATACTCGGAAGTGAAGCGGACGTAAAACCTATCAATCAATCAATCGAATAGAGTACGGACAAGAATATCCGGAAGTGTAGTTTTATATAAAAAAATGTGAATGTATACTTATTTGTGAATATATATGTATGACGAATACTGATATTTGATCGAATATTTTGAACAGTGTGTACATTATTTAAGGCGATTCTAGACGCCCTTGTACATTGTATGTATATATATACGTTTATGTCATAATATTTTGGAAAAGATAATATATTTTTTTGTTATATAAAACTCTACAATCTACAGCTACAAAACACTTCAATTTATTATCAATTAATAACTCCAACTTACTAGTACTACTTCTACCATTTCCCTTTTCTAATTAAGTTAATGGCATCTACTAATTGAATACCGTATACGCAGCATTGTTATAACAGAAACGATCAAATAGAATTGACAAAACAAAAATATTTGATTTGCTATAAATCTAAAATAAAGCCATGCACTGCATTTGGTGTAAACAGGGGCTATATTTACATTGCTACGTGTGTTGCTGTTAATGACCCGCCTGTGGCTTGTAGATAACGACAGTGCTCGGTGATATGGAGTCGCGACGGACATACGCTATTAATCATAATTAAGTGCTTTTGCATATTTGATTTAGTTGTGAGGAATTCCCGCAATTCACTCTGGTTTAATACCTGTGTCATTATAACAATCAATACGACAAGTAAACATGCCTGCGAGGGTTTGACTACATTTTGTACGTCAAATTATCACACAGATATGACTGATTATACGCCTACTTTTCATCATAATGTACAGATAAAAAATATTTTTCAGAATTACATACTTAATGCTAATTTCAAAACATTGTAAGCATACTCCTTTTAACGGTCAACATTTTATAGCAATAATCTTCTTGCAAACAATATAATTTTAGCTGTTATTTTATCTTAGTGATGACACTATTTAAAGTACATTTTCTTTTAGACTAAAGACATACACGAGTATGCTTACAATATTTTGTAACTAGTGTTCCCTTTATTGGAAAACATTTTATAATAATAATCCTCTTATAAACAATATACTAGAAATTTGAGCGGTGAAATTGTTTAGCGTTTACACTATTTTAACTGCAATATTACTTTTACCAAAACGTTGTTTCAGTGGCAAAATGTACTATAGCAGTAAAGATAGTTTGGATTTTTGCGATAATTTTTGTCTTGACGATCTATTGGGCAGTAATCGATTTCAATCCGTATTCAATATGCATTTCTCAAAACAGAAATCTCATAGAAACGGTTATCATATTTGCGGGTAAACTTATTTAAGCGTAAACATTTAGTTACAGTACTTTTGTGGGTAGTTGAGGCGCCAGATTAGAATTTTAAATGTTTATCTCAGCTGTTCCATAATAGAAAATATTTATCATTACACGCTAATGTACAGATCCACTCAATCTACCTAAAGCCTTTTGTTAATCGTATATGAATATATATTGGTTATATATGAATACGCTTACAGTTATATGAACGAGAAGTAAAAGATGAATCTCGTATTCAATATCACGGCCGTGGACAACACCCCGGATAAAGCGACAACCTCTGGAGAGGATGAGATATACCTCGCATATATCATCCGAGAAGGAACAGTCTACACACAGATCCATGTATGTAACAGACCAATCACTCGTCAATGTAACTCAATACGAAA
The DNA here is from genome assembly GCF_002113885.1 of Mizuhopecten yessoensis. Taxonomy (NCBI): domain Eukaryota; kingdom Metazoa; phylum Mollusca; class Bivalvia; order Pectinida; family Pectinidae; genus Mizuhopecten; species Mizuhopecten yessoensis. Next base: position 245,433 of record NW_018403450.1, on the reverse strand, counting down.
TAATGACGCATTATTTATCAACGACGGCGTCTGCCGAGGAAACTTTCAAGATGGGATAAGTTTGTAAATTTGACAAGTATACCCTTTACAGAGCACCTACTTTAGTGTGTTGCTTGTCTATTTCATTAAATCGGTGTTTCCCTGCAGCACCTACAACTTGCTCTGTGTTTTGTTTGTCCTTGTGTGTTGACGCTGTGATATTTGCTTTATTCCATGAGCCCTCAGAACGACAGAAGCTGTCAACTTATTTTTATTAATAAATGTTCAATTATGGTGTGTCAAGAAGAGGTTTGATGCCGTTTGATTGGCTGATCAGTCTCTCCAAACTCACACCCTAATGATTTATAGGAATTATTCATCCTTTCACGCGACTTGACGTAATCCCTTTTTATCAAATTACCACAAATATTTTATCTGGCGAACTATTTTCAAATGAAAGGAATATGCAAATAGGTAGTTTTCGGATACAGGGGTTTGTTTACGTAAAACCGTTATTATTGATAATGCAAAGTTACTTTCTACGTTCCTAAATCATTCTGTGGTCAGCATTACTCAAAATGATCTTCAGAACGTTATTAAACGAAGTAGAATCAGGTAATATACACCTGTGAAATGTGTAAACTACAGCTTTTATTGTAAAAGAAGCAGATAACGACGTACTCTGTGTGATGTATCAGCCAGTTACACCACACAGATAATGACGTCCTCTGTGTGATGTATCGGCCAGTTACACCACGCAGATAACGACGTACTCTGTGTGATGTATCAGCCAGTTACACCACACAGATAATGACGTCCTCTGTGTGATGTATCGGCCAGTTACACCACGCAGATAACGACGTACTCTGTGTGATGTATCAGCCAGTTACACCACACAGATAATGACGTCCTCTGTGTGATGTATCGGCCAGTTACACCTCACAGATAACGACGTACTCTGTGTGATGTATCAGCCAGTTACACCACACAGATAATGACGTCCTCTGTGTGATGTATCGGCCAGTTACACCACGCAGATAACGACGTACTCTGTGTGATGTATCGTCCAGTTACACCACACAGATAACGACGAACTCTGTGTGATGTATCGGCCAGTTACACCACGCAGATAACGACGTACTCTGTGTGATGTAGCGGCCATTTACCCCACACAGATAACGACGAACTCTGTGTGATGTATCGGCCAGTTACACCACGCAGATAACGACGTACTCTGTGTGATGTAGCGGCCATTTACCCCACACAGATAACGACGAACTCTGTGTGATGTAGCGGCCTGTTAAATCACACAGATAACGACGTACTCTGTGTGATTTATCGGCCAGTTACACCACACAGATAACGACGCACTCTGTGTGATGTATTGGCCAGTTACACCACACGGATAACGACGTACTCTGAGTGATGTATTGGCCAGTTACACCACAGAGATAACGACGTACTCTGTGTGATGTATTGGTCAGTTACACCACACGGATAACGACGTACTCTGTGTGATGTATTGGCCAGTTACACCACACAGATAACGACGTACTCAGTGGGATGTATTGGCCAATTACACAAATATCGGTTTGCCGAATTACAAAACGTAGCATTACGATTTAAACACATTTCATGTCAAACATTTTAATACGCATAAGTGTTGGTGATCTGACTCTCGGCAATGCTAAAATTTAAATAAATGGGAATTTTTTTAAGCACATGGTAAAACTAAAGTACTTTGATGTCGCCACAGATGTTAAATGATTGAAAACATTGCGGCCCCCAATGTCGAACCATCAATAACGATAACAATATACTGGTGTATCCATTATATTAAATCGCCAATATGGTGCATTAGGTTTTCAACGCATGAAATGTGATATATCCATTTTTAATTACCTTAATGAAACAGTAAAGCTTTATTAGGAGCGTCCATTTCGCGACATTAATTGCCTGCTCTGAGTTCGTCAATTCAACAGATTCACCTGAAGATAGACTAAATGTTCGAAACTGTGCATTCACGAATTAATGTATATATTTTGCTCTCCTCGAGTCCTTCAGCGGGAAGACCTGTAAAGATGGACCCCCGATAAAACAAATATGTTTACATATCATGGTTCAGTCTAATTTCATGCATGCTTGAATCCATGTTGATTCTGTGATTATAGTTTATAACTTAACGTACCAGGTAACCGACTGTCTCTGACGAATTAGTGAGGTGGGGATGATTGAACGCCCTAAAACTGTTGGACTAAATCATATTTATATTTCACAATTACCAATATATCCCCATAAAATATGGAGGAAATCATTCTTTATTTGGTAATATTTTCTGTAACATGAATGAGCTAAGATAATCTAGCTTGTGAAATAGTATTGGCAAAAGTAAACTATTTCATATAATGCGTCATTTTGTATTCTCTAATTACAATGAAAAAGGTTCAAGTTATTGTTGTGTATAAAATAGCATAATAAAGAAGTACAAATACAGGTTAGCGGGCACTTTTCATATACAAAATATGTTCTGTGTGATCGGTACAATGAAAATCTATCAAAGGGGTAGGCAAAAGGAAGAAGGGGTAAATGAACGTGACAAATCATGGCTTGGTTAACCCATGAATGATGAGATCCGAGTCTAAGTAGGGAAAGTTAGTATAGATAGAATTTAGAAAGTGTGTTTTCGTTCATCTTTGTTATGTACACTGCACAGACTATAAACGGGCATACAACCAACAGCCTTACCATGTGGTCAATTTGCGGTAGCACGTCAAAATAATCAATGTTCGGTTATATTTGCAAAGTGGACAGACTTGGATGAAACGACTGTATAAATTATCTGCAGAAAAATGGGACCTAGCGGCTAAAGCTATCTGTGAAAACACAACAGGATGTCCCTTCCGCTACAGAGGAAGTCTTGAAGATGTCCCATATCCAGGAAATCTTAAACAGTTCGAGACAACTCACGCTATGGTGATGAGCTCGAGTGACCGACGACTCACAGAGACACAAACTGCTTGCTCAGTAAGCATTGCTCAGGAAAGATTTCAAACATGAATCAGGAAATATTTCAAACATGAAAAAGACTTTCAACGTGTTCGATTTCTTGGCCAATAAAACCCTAGGCCCATATTCACGAAACCGTTCTCACGCTCAAGCATGGAAATTGTGTTCAAGCCCAATTTCTTGTTCCGGTTATAAATTAATAAAACAAAATCTTATTCTGGCAATGATTTGAACAACATTGACGAAACTAAAAGTCGAATAGTGTTTCCAATGTGTACATTTGACTTTTTGATCGTTTGACATGATTAAAGAAGTGAGTTACAAGAGAGATTGTTTGAGCACAGAAGCCATGCTTGAGTATGAGAACGGTTTCATGAATACTGGCCCTGATAAGAAGCGAACCAGGTACAAGTACTATGATAATAGCAAATCTACACCTAGGGGAGCTTTCAGCGGTTCATCAAACGCTGTTTGACGAAATTGATGACAGAATGGCGACGGGTGCCATCGAACGGCATAAGCACACCCTGGGCCCGTATGCATGAAAGCATTCTCATGCAAGCACGGATTTTGTGCTCAAGCCTAATTTCTTGATCCCGTTATGAATTATTGAAAGAAAAAAAAATGTGGAGACTTGAAGCCAAATACTGTTTTCAATATTTACAATTGACTTTTTGATCGTTGACATGATTAAGATGAGTTACAAGAAAGCTGGCTTGAGCACAGAATCCATGCTTGAGCATGACAACGGTTTCATGAATACGGGGTCCGTTGGACCTAGAAAGGCAGGTTCCAGCTGGTACATGTACTAGTGCTCATTCATGGTCGACTGTGCTGTAGAGGACAATTTAGAGTGTTTAGACAAAAAGCACCTCTGATCTAAAGCAGGGTAGAATCTAGCCCAAGTTTCTCTGGCCCTGACACCAGATTTAGACATTTTGTCTGTAGTCAGGGCCAGAGGAAACTCGGCCTAGATAGAATCCATTTATGTTGATTGTATTAATGGATCAATGTAGAAAAGAATATTGTTGAACTTCAGGCCCATTCACTCACCTGGTATTGATCTCACCCTTGTAATCTTAAAAGTGGACTAATATACAGCTACAGGCAAAATATCAGTGTTATTAACAATATGACGCCTATGACCTTGAAAGTCAAACAAGGACATTAAGTTGAACAGCGTTATAGCCTTCCATACCAGCATGCTTCTGGCCAAATATCATTACCCTGGACCTTTTGGTTATTGAGAAGAAGTTGTTTAAAGGTTTTAAACATATTTGACCCCTGTGACCTTGAAAATATGTGAAGGTCATTCATTTGAACAAACTTGGTAGCCCTTCATCCCAGCATGCTACTGACAAAATATCAGTATCATAGGCCTCTCAGTTATTCAGGAAAAGTTGTTTAAATGGTTTTAAACATATTTGACCCATGTGAACATAAAAATGGGCGAAGGTCATTCATTTGAACAAACTTTGTAGCCCTCTATCTCAGCATGCTATTGGCCAAATATCAACATCATAGGCCTTTTGGTTACTGAGAAGAAGTTGTTTAAAGGTTTTAAACAAATTTGACCCCTGTGACCTTGAAATTGGTGGAGGTCATTCATTTGAACAAACTTGGTAGCCCATCATCCCTTCAGGCTACTGACAAAATATCAACATCCTAAGCCTTTTGGTTATTGAGGGGACATTGGTTAAAGTTTTTTTTACATATTTGTCCCCTGCGACCTTAAAAATGGACGATGGTAATTCGTTTGAACAAATTTGGGTGTCCCTTCATCCAAGCATGCTACTGGCCAAATCTCGCAATCATATGCCTTTTGGTTATTGAAAAGAAGTGGTTTTAAAGGTTTTAAACATATTTGATTCCTGTGACCTTGAATATATATCAAGGTCATTCGTTTGAACAAACTTGGTTGCCCTTATCCGAGCATTCTACTGGCCAAATATCAGTATCCTAGGCCTCTCAGTTATTCAGAAGAAGTTGTTTAAAGGTTTTAAACATACTCGACCCCTGTGACCTTGAATATATGTCAAGGTTTTTCTTTTGAACAAACTTGGTAACCCTTCATCTGAGCATGTTACTGACAAAATATCAACATCCTAGGCCTTTTGGTTATTGTGAAGAAGTCATTTAAAGTTTAAACATATGTGATCCCTGTGACCTTGCATATGAGCGAAGGTCACTCATTTGAACAAAGTGTGTTGACCTCTATTCCAGCATGCTACAGGCCAAATATCATCATCCTTGGCCTTTCGGTTATTGAGAAGAAGTTGTTTAAAGGTTTTAAACATATTTGACCCCTGTGACATTGAAAATGGGTAAAGGACATTCATTTAAACAAATTTGGTAGCCCCTCATCTCAACATGTTACTGGCCAAATATTATCACCCTAGGCCTCTTGGTTATTCACAAGAAGTTTTTGAAAGGTTTTAAACATATTTGACCCCTGTGACCTTGAATATAAGTCAAGGAAATTCATTTGAACAAACTTGATAGCCCTTCATTCCAGCATGTTACTGGCCAAATATCATCACCCTAGAGCTAGGCCTCTTGGTTATTCACAAGAAGTTTTTTAAAGGTTTTAAACATAATTGACCCCTGTGACCTTGAATATAAGTCCAGGTAATTCATTTGAACAACTTGATAGCCCTTCATTCCAGCATGTTACTGGCCAAATATCATCACCCTAGGCCTCTTGGTTATTCACAAGAAGTTTTTGAAAGGTTTTAAACATATTTGACCCGTGACCTTGAATATAAGTCAAGGTAATTCATTTCAACAAACTTGGTAGCCCTTCATCCCAGCATGTAACTGGCCAAATATCCTTACCTTAGGCCTCTTTGTTATTCAGTAGAAGTTGTTTAAGTTGACGCCGGACAAAAGGACGACGGCCGGCAGACGGATGGACGGAAGGCGACGGACACCGCACCATGGCATGTCAAACCTTTTAATACGTAATGAATCACTTTAGTGTCAAAAGATCATGTCAATATTCCAAGGCAGAGATTTTGTCGATCGCACTTGTATTTATTTATCACAGAAAACGTTGACAATTTTGGTAATTGTTTTTTTTTTAATTGTATAAATATCCATCCATTAAATGTCTAACAAATCAAGTAATGATCAATGGCATGAAAACAAGTAATACCAACCACAAGTCAAAGAGAAGAGTTTTTTGTTTCATCAGTTTCATATGTAAAGTTAATTCACTTCAGTTAAACATTTTGGTATTTAATAATAGTATTCAATGATAATCAATATTCATACAATGAAATAATTATCGTATTTTACTGCCTGTAAGACGATTCTCATTACTAATCCAACATCACACATATTTATTTCATTATAACCCGAGCTACCAAAGCAGAAATTTACACATACTTCAACTATTTATAGTCAAAGGAAGTTCTGATTAAACCTCTACTCCAAACTTGCATTAGTTTTGAAAAAGTAAGCTTCTAAAAATGATATCCAAATAGATAGCGGCACATGACAACTAAATTCAGAAAGTTTTGTTTCATAATTATGGCTAATCTTAAACTGTATGCGTGTGGCTATAATGAAAATCCAATAAAGCTGATATACAGTAAATTGGCGGTAGTGCATACCGGAACATAAAATTACTTCTTTGAATTGCATGCCGTTTTCTCGGGCTGATTTCCCACAAGTATTACGTTTTGGGTACACTGATGGTACCTCTCCTTCAATCTATAAATGGGATGTCTAGAATAGACATACATCCCTCTCATTCCTTACATTTTAAATTCATACACATACAGAATACATGTATTCATTAATAACAAATTGTCTTCATGTTAAAACAAGGCATAACAAGGTTATCGCGAGCGGTATATAATACGCCCGTCACACATTGAATGAGCAGTTGTTTGTATGATTGAAATATATGAAGTATTTGTGAGTAATTGATATTAAAAGAGAAATCATTCAACATAACTGGTAGATCAATGAGTGCAATACAACATCATGGAACGCATGCATCGCATTAATGACACCAAGGGTAATAACTCCAGTAATTATGGTCGGATAATGGCGGTTATCTACCTTGTCCGAGGTTTCATGGTAATTAACCTTGTTGTGAAGTTTGAAGTTAATCCGTTAATAATTACTCAAGATATCGAGCGGACACTGTTTCGGCAAATCCATAAAGGGGCATAACTCCACAAATTATGGTCGGATAATGACAGCTATCCAACTTGTCCGAGGTTTCATGGTAATTAACCTTGTTGTGAAGTTTGAAGTTAATCCGTTAATAATTACTCGAGATAGCGAGCGGACACTGTTTCGGCAAGTAAAGGGGCATAACTCCAGAAATTATGGTCGGATAATGGCGGTTATCTACCTTGTCCGAGGTTTCATGGCAATTAACCTTGTTGTGAAGTTTGAAGTTAATCCGTTAATAATTACTCAAGATATCGAGCGGACACTGTTTCGGCAAATCCATAAAGGGGCATAAATCCACAAATTATGGTCGGATAATGACAGATATCCAACTTGTCCGAGGTTTCACGGTAATTAACCTTGTTGTGAAGTTTGAAGTTAATCCTTTAATAATTACTCGAGATATCGAGCGGACATCGTTTGCCCGCCCGACCGCCCGCCCGCCCGCCCGCTCACGTGATAACATAATACGTCCCTGTCTTCGACGGGCGTATAAAAATGTGCGTGCATAGTAAATAAAAACAAAATTCGTTGGTTATCTTTAACAACACATTTATGCGGTACAATGTTAACTTATTCACTCCTACATAGTTAAACTGGACTTGTCCAGTCTTTGATTTGGTAAGGTAAACATATGGCTTTACGGTTGAATGGGTTAACAATGTCACCATAAATAAACACTGGAAGACAAATCTCACTACATTCACTGATATGAATGCAGCAGGAAAGTGAAATAATTTCACATATGGGAGAGTATTCCAGACCTGAACTAGGAGACAACTTATAAGAAATTAATTTCTAACAGGAAAAAATAGCCTACCAGTAGACTTTTGATCTCTCTAAGATGACCTTCCGACTGTCAGGTATAGAAGGACATGTCTAGCTGACTTATGTTTGGACCTTCCAAATGTTTTTTGACTTCCGAACCTGTTAAATGTCAGGGGTCAGCTGAAAGCCCTGAAATAATTCAATAGTCTAACTACTTACATCATCACCATTGGCTTTGTTTGATCCGTAACTTTATCTGTGAAAAATCGCCTTCAACACTATTACCGTAATTTATGTAACCATAAAACAAGTTTCATGGTATACTGTATAAATGCAGTAAGTTTAGTTTTTCTTTTGTCAAATATCTTGATAGTCAAAATGGTTTGCATGTAAAACTAGGGAACATTTTCAAAACATCATGATTATAGTCCCTCTGTGTTGTGGAAGACACACCAGAACAATAGGTTTGAACGTTTCAAAACTACCCATGGAATATCTATCTACTATGCAAAGTACATGTACTACTGATTTATGAAACATGATGGTTTTGAAGATTTTCCTTTGACTTGGTACTCACCCAGTATCAACATTCTACCTTTATGCAGTTTCATAACAGATGTTTGAATTTAAGAAGTGGTTTGTAATATGAAAACTCATAATTGATTAAAATGTAACAGCATAAAAATATCTTGTGTATCATAAAATAGTTATTCATGATTTAACTCTTGTAAGTTAAGTTTCAAATTTTGAAAAGAAAACTCACTAAAGTTTCTTTTCTGAAATTAACTTACTAAAGTTAGATATAAACGATTATCACCAATAATTGATGATTGGTCCTTTATTACTGTGAATGTCAATTTTTCTATCAAACCACCATTGAAAAGCATATTTTCAATCTGAAATATTCATTTCAGCTTTTACACATCTGGCAGTTTGTTCTTAAACTTCATTTTTGTGTTTTGAGTGGTTTTATGGGGTGGTCTTTGCTTGCAAATATAATATTCCTCAACAATAGCTTGCGACTAACGCCTTAGCTATAAACTGTTCATTAAATTCTTCTGTTGATCCTTAAAAAATACTAAAAAAATAATTTTATACTCCAAATTAAGTATGTGCTACATAAACATTAGCACAAACAATAACAATAATCATGTACATAATTAGTGAAACAATAGTTTTTAAGTTTTTATAAGGCACACAATTTAATGCAACTGGTCTTAGAACAAAGCTAATCCATTCAAGAGGTCAAGAGATTGTAACTACATTGTTCTTCAGGTGCTTCAACCTCCATTTGAGTGACTTGTACAAAGCCATAAGCTTGTCATCCGAGACCAATAAAGACCTGCAGAAGTATCCTTGTGCCCTGTTGGAAGAAATTATACAAAAAAACTCATTAATAAACTATGTACAGTTAATATGTAAGTTAATAACTATGAAATAATCTTTAATATAAACATACTTGTACTAGTACACTCATATCTCCACACATTCAGTATATTTTTTCTCAACACATCCAGTACATATTTTCTCCACTCATCCAGTATATTTGTTTTTAAACTTTATACACAATTTGTGTAATCTATCACACATCCTGTTTCTTTTTCAGTTTTCTGTATTAAGCACTTTTTCTATCTCTATAATTCAGTTATATAATGTGTTTTATTTATTGTTTGATATCATATATATATATTTATATACATTGTATATCAATTTCTCTGCATCAATATCATTTTATAAATCCACTGAGTTTTAATTACCAGGTACCATTTGAATATTTTAATACACAATATATAGCTAGTAAAATTAAGAGGTGAAAGTCATTCAACCAAAGTGTTAGCATTACCACTGGCTCAAGTTAATAGATATCTGTTTCATCGTATTCCAGTACTGTTCAAATTTGATTTCACTAGCGGTATTTACATGAAGTTTAACACTCCCAAGAAAATGGAAACAGAAAGATTTCCATCTTCCCTATAGCTAAACATTGGTTTAAAACTAACAGAAATCCACCTTTAATGAAATAAAAGTCTAAACATAACTGTTCAAATATTAAGTCATCATTCTATATGACCTGACCTAATTGCTACTACAAGCATATGTAATCTGCCCTTAAAAGATCTATCACAGAATATATATCTTCACCTGACAATTTGTTTGCATTTCCGGATATAGCCTCTCTGCATCAAGCTCTGTGCATAGAACAGCTTACACCTTGCACTGTTGAGAGGATCTCCCATTTCTTCAGACAATTTCAGCTGCTGCAGTGATATCCTCCCTGCTTCCTCGGCCTGAAACATGCATATCTTACAATAATAGGACCAAGAACCCTTATTGTACAAAGTATAATAAGGTTCTTGGTCATACACGGTTTAGTTCATGATCATGGTCGTGTCATTGTGATATAATGCCACAGACCTATCAGTTTGATAAAATATTGCTGTGTATAGCCTGTTACATAACAGCCAGTGGTTATAACAATTACAGCAATACAGGTCAATTATATTACACAACACAAACGGTTACCTGATCCTGTAAAATGCACTTTTTAAAAACCAGACAACTGTCATGAAAACAAATTTCTATTATCAAATTTGTGTACAAGAAAATGCTAGCAAAACCTCATTTGGTGAAGAAAAACTTGCCGTTAATCTTTTGCCAACATTTGCTAAACGGAAAATTAAGGCTAGAAGTAGTTCAGCCCTGATATATAGTGTGGACTACACATCTGTGTGTAATGTATAGTGCCCATTGATACCTACATGGTGCTGGAAGTAGTACAGCCGTGATATATAATGTGGACTACACATCTGTGTGTAATGTATAGTGCCCATTGATACCTACATGGTGCTGGAAGTAGTACAGACGTGATATATAGTGTGGACTACACATCTGTGTGTAATGTATAGTGCCCATTGATACCTACATGGTGCTGGAAGTAGTACAGCCGTGATATATAGTGTGGACTACACATCTGTGTGTAATGTATAGTGCCCATTGATACCTACATGGTGCTGGAAGTAGTACAGACGTGATATATAGTGTGGACTACACATCTGTGTGTAATGTATAGTGCCCATTGATACCTACATGGTGCTGGAAGTAGTACAGACGTGATATATAGTGTGGACTACACATCTGTGTGTAATGTATAGTGCCCATTGATACCTACATGGTGCTGGAAGTAGTACAGACGTGATATATAGTGTGGACTACACATCTGTGTGTAATGTATAGTGCCCATTGATACCTACATGGTGCTGGAAGTAGTACAGACGTGATATATAGTGTGGACTACACATCTGTGTGTAATGTATAGTGCCCATTGATACCTACATGGTGCTGGAAGTAGTACAGACGTGATATATAGTGTGGACTACACATCTGTGTGTAATGTATAGTGCCCATTGATACCTACATGGTGCTGGAAGTAGTACAGACGTGATATATAGTGTGGACTACACATCTGTGTGTAATGTATAGTGCCCATTGATACCTACATGGTGCTGGAAGTAGTACAGACGTGATATATAGTGTGGACTACACATCTGTGTGTAATGTATAGTGCCCATTGATACCTACATGGTGCTGGAAGTAGTACAGACGTGATATATAGTGTGGACTACACATCTGTGTGTAATGTATAGTGCCCATTGATACCTACATGGTGCTGGAAGTAGTACAGACGTGATATATAGTGTGGACTACACATCTGTGTGTAATGTATAGTGCCCATTGATACCTACATGGTGCTGGAAGTAGTACAGACGTGATATATAGTGTGGACTACACATCTGTGTGTAATGTATAGTGCCCATTGATACCTACATGGTGCTGGAAGTAGTACAGACGTGATATATAGTGTGGACTACACATCTGTGTGTAATGTATAGTGCCCATTGATACCTACATGGTGCTGGAAGTAGTACAGACGTGATATATAGTGTGGACTACACATCTGTGTGTAATGTATAGTGCCCATTGATACCTACATGGTGCTGGAAGTAGTACAGACGTGATATATAGTGTGGACTACACATCTGTGTGTAATGTATAGTGCCCATTGATACCTACATGGTGCTGGAAGTAGTACAGACGTGATATATAGTGTGGACTACACATCTGTGTGTAATGTATAGTGCCCATTGATACCTACATGGTGCTGGAAGTAGTACAGACGTGATATATAGTGTGGACTACACATCTGTGTGTAATGTATAGTGCCCATTGATACCTACATGGTGCTGGAAGTAGTACAGACGTGATATATAGTGTGGACTACACATCTGTGTGTAATGTATAGTGCCCATTGATACCTACATGGTGCTGGAAGTAGTACAGACGTGATATATAGTGTGGACTACACATCTGTGTGTAATGTATAGTGCCCATTGATACCTACATGGTGCTGGAAGTAGTACAGACGTGATATATAGTGTGGACTACACATCTGTGTGTAATGTATAGTGCCCATTGATACCTACATGGTGCTGGAAGTAGTACAGACGTGATATATAGTGTGGACTACACATCTGTGTGTAATGTATAGTGCCCATTGATACCTACATGGTGCTGGAAGTAGTACAGACGTGATATATAGTGTGGACTACACATCTGTGTGTAATGTATAGTGCCCATTGATACCTACATGGTGCTGGAAGTAGTACAGACGTGATATATAGTGTGGACTACACATCTGTGTGTAATGTATAGTGCCCATTGATACCTACATGGTGCTGGAAGTAGTACAGACGTGATATATAGTGTGGACTACACATCTGTGTGTAATGTATAGTGCCCATTGATACCTACATGGTGCTGGAAGTAGTACAGACGTGATATTTAGTGTGGACTACACATCTGTGTGTAATGTATAGTGCCCATTGATACCTACATGGTGCTGGAAGTAGTCACCAAGTGATGAGTACCCTCCTCCCAGTGTTGACAGCCAGTTCATAGCATCATCAAACATTACTCTCTTGGCCATTTGACTCCACATTCTGTAATTCCTGGAAAACACACAAACAAGAGTACCGCAGGGCAGAACAATATACGCCCGTCGAATGCCATATAGTGTTATATACTTTCTTACATTGAAATAAGATCTGCATCATTCTAAGAGTGGTTAGCTGACATGCTATTAAAAATGTAGGAGAAAATCTCCGGACAAAAAATCAAATATTGAAATGAAAAAAGGGCAAGAACTTTTGCAAAAATTGTTGAATCAAAATTCTTTTCAAGGAAACACAACAACATATCATGATTATTTATAGCCTACTAAGTTTTAAAGAAATCTGTCAAAAAATGTAGTAGGAGATCTCTGTAAAAAAATTCAAATACTGAAATTAACAAAGGGCAATAACTTTTGGAAAAATCAAAATTCTTTTTTGAAGGGAGACATAACTTCATATCATGATTATAATGTGTACCGAGTTTGAAAGAGATAGGTTGAAAAATGTAGGAGGAGATTGCCGGACAAACAAAAGTTAACGCCGGACGGACAACCCCATACCATAATACTTCCGTCAAATTTGACAGGTGTATAAAAAAATACAATATACAAATATCATGGTTGCTTATTCAGCTGGCATTTTTACAAAATCAATGCAAAGATTTCATTTGCTGTAAGTAATATGTGACTTTGAGACCAAATCAACAAGTGCAAACTTTAAACGGTAAGTGTGTAAATATACGTGGGTTTCATATAGAGAGAAAACTGTTTTTGTCAAGTATAATGTGTGAGCAACAAGGCTACTGTATATACTGCCACAACTCATCAACGTGTAAATAATGGACTTTTATCATTTTATGCGCAACCGGTTGGACATTATAAATAATTAATGAAAAACTATCAAGACATCTCCAAAAGCTAAAAAGCTTACAACGATGTAGAATACAGCGAAAGATAAAGGGAAAGATGACAAATCTATCAAATATGAGGCATGGACAACTAGATATCAACTAAATTGATTAATGACATAACTCATTACAGTAATGTAATGTCTGTAGAATACTTACCATGCATAATCAATCTTTTGTCTTGGATACAATAAAACCAATTTCACTACATAAGGCACAAGCACAACTGAATCAAAGAATTCGTAAACATGGGAGATAGTCACTGAAGTTGGCACAATAAAGAGTTTAAATCCGAAATTCCTTGCCACAAATTTCAGGAACCTTCTCCTAAATATCCGTGACCTTTTCAGTTCACAACAAACACAAGACACAAGATGAGCATCAAATTGCAATGTCGCTTCCTTCACTGGAACAATATCAGAGAATGACACTCGCATCAAGTTACCGGGACTCTGATAATCACTATTTCCACAATTTCCCTTTACCACACACTGGTCATTTTGTGACTTTGTACTTCCAGAGGTTTTGTTGTTGTCTGAGGATTCTTTTTTCTGGTTGTCATCGTTATAATTTTTGGAGCTGGGGTCAAGTTTAAGCAGACAGAGATGTGTATGCTTTGTTTTCGTATCATACAGAAGTGTGAGACCAACTTCCTGGTAGTCCATTAAGACTGGTGATAATTCTCGGGAGAAAAAGCAGTATTCTTCCACAGAGTGATTTCCCCTTACATAAATGAGAACCTGCGACATTGTTGTTCATTATCATACAGGTTTTCAGGTTAAGATGCTGGTGTTAACTGCAGGGTTTCACCAGACCAAGGTCACTGACCAAACTTGATTTCTGAATCCATGTCACTGTAACAAAAGTAATATTAAAATACACATTATTATGATCTAACTCTTTGTCAATAAATTGGGCATAATGATAATAATAAATAATACACAACATTTAAATAGTGCACAATATAATTTGCAAAATTACTCTTAATAGGCGCATAACAACACATGAAAAATAGTAATCCTACAGTGACATTTATATATATAACATGACCAAAATCCTCCCTAAGCACCGGTTTCCATAGGTCACAGTACAAGATTTTGGGACACGCAACAAGAATTCTGTCTCCTACTGCAGTGATACAGGCTGACAAGCTCCTGAAGGTACTGGGGAACTGTTCCATTCAGTGTCAGTGCCTTGTATGTGTATACCAAAATGTTTTTCTCATTAATGATATTAATCTACTTAGAAAATTTCCAAGGACTGATTTGTCCATATATCCCGAGAGTTTTATAACCATTCAATATCTACGGTACATCAGCTGGTCTAACAGTTGAATGACTATAGTCAACAAGTCAGCCAACATGGTTATCAAGGGGGCATGCATGCATCCAAGACTTCTGAGGTCCCGAATTTAAATGCAGACCTTGACAAAGGCTTATATTTAATATGATGCGGCATCTAGATCTTTTGTCTGTCTGACATCACCTTTTTTTAGATTAAACAACCAAAAGGTCTAGGACAATGACATTTGGCCAGTAATATTTGGGGCTGAAAGGCTATTGAATTTGTTCAATTAAAAGAATTTGACCCAATTTCCAGGTCACAGGGGTACAATGTATTAAAACATTTTATAAATAAAGAGCAATCAAATTTGTTCAAATGTATGACCTTTGCCCACTTTCAAGACAATCAAATATCAGGATTTAAAAAAACCCAAAAAAACCCCACCTCTTACCACAGGAGCTTGTTTCGATCAATAAATAAAATGTTTACGATATTATATTGTTAGTGCTTCTAATATAACTAAATGTTTACCATAAAACCTATAGCTTTATGCCACTTTATCTCTTTTTTATCCAAACTAAAATTCTTTTCTTGTATCAAAATAACTATACAAAGCATTCATTTGATTTAGACACACCTGTTATGATCATTACAGACACACTGCAGTAACTAGGAGATCTTTTGATTCAGACACACCTGTTATCATCATTACAGACACACTGCAGTAACTAGGAGATCCTTTGATTTAGACACACCTGTTATCATCATTACACACACACTGCAGTAACTAGGAGATCCTTTGACTACAAAATGTAGATTTTGAGTTTGTGTGAGTTTGGACTTGAATAAGGGAGTTTCAAGGGAGATTGGTAAATGTTAGTCAAATGGGAGTCTCCCTCCTAATGAGGGAGATTTGACATTTATGATATAGCTATATATAGTGACATGCAATATACCTTTCACATCATTTTCCCATTGGATTCTATTTTAATTTACTTTATTTTTTCAAAAATTATTCTGACTTCCTGTGACATCCTATTTTGATCAAGCTTGACATCATGTTAGAGAAAATTTCCAGTGTTTCCTCTGGTATTATTAATATTATTATCAGTTACTCTGTTGTTGAGATATCGATCACTTTTCATTCCAACTTAAAAGTTATACTTTAACATTACTACCATATAGACACTGTTGTCACAATAACAAACTTTGATGTAAAAACATGTTTTTGCAAAGTAACCCATCATGGTTAGAATTCTGTTGTAACAGGAAAAGAACAAGAGGCCCAGAGGGCCTGTATCGCTCACCTGTTTCTTTTGTTACATGAGACTGACATATAGGTTACTTTAGACCAAATTTGGTAACTAGAACACAAGACATTTTAACATCTCTTAAATGCTTAAGATATTGTTGTTTTTAAATTAAAGCTTTTAACCCACGTTGACCTTTGACTCCAGCTAGCACTTAAAGTTGAAATTTGACCTCATTACTGTTATTCAGAAAAAGATTTGCACTGCTGGTCTACATAACATACCCAAGTATCGTGACTTTAAACCAAATGGTTCTTAGGATATCATTGTTTGAAGTTTTTAACCTATTTGAGCCCTGTGACCTTGAAACTAGTTCAAGGTCATTTTAATGAGGAAACTTTAGAGCACTCCATCCCAAGTACCTACTTGCCAAATATTATGACCCTGGGCCTTATGGAACTCGAGAAGAATATTGATAAAGCTTTTAACTCATGTTGACATTTGACCCCCAACTAGCACTTAAAGTTGACCTATGACCTTATTATTGTGAAAAAGAAAAGATTTGCACTGCTGGTCTACATAACATACTCAAGTATCATGACTCTAGTCCAAATGGTTCTTAGGATATTGTTGTTTGAGGTTTTTAACATATTTGACCCCTGTGACCTTGACACTAGGACAAGGTAATTTTAATGGGGAAATTTTAAAGCACTCTATCCCAAGTACCTACTGGCCAAATATCATGACCCTGGGCCTTATGGAACTTGAGAAGAAGATTGATAAAGCTTTTAACCCATGTTGACATTTGACCCCTGACTAGCACTTGAAGTTGACCTTTGACCTCATTACTGTAATAAGAAAAAGATTTGCACTGCTGGTCTACATTACATACCAAAGTATCATGACTCTAGTCCTAATGGTTCTTAGGATATTGTTGTTTCAATTTTTGAACATATTTGACCCCTGTGACCTTGAAAGTAGGTCAAGGTCATTTTAATGAAGAAACTTTATGACACTCCATCCCAGGTACCTATAGCTACTGGCCAAATATCATGACCCTAGGTCCTCCAGTTCTTCAGAAGAAGTCGTTTAAAAGAAAAAGTTGACGGCCAGACGTCAGAAGGACGACGCAGCATAAGCTCACATGGCCCGAGCTAAAAAAAACACGTACAGACTGGGATTCGGGACCTCTAGGAGCAATTGAGGTAGCTGGTTGCTGACATTTTCCCCGGTCCAGTTCCGCTACATTCCTCCAACTAGCCAAAGTTTCCTCTAAATACCATGCAGTCATGGAAGACTTTTGATGTCAGCACCTCAAACTTTTCGACACCAAAAGGTGTCTGAGAAATACATATTTTCATATAGAAGTCCACTCTGGCCCAATACCAGACATCTATCAGTCAAAATGTCTAACTCGGGCTACATTCCTCCCTCCTTTTTCTTAAAGTAAAGTATTCAACTTGAACTTGAATCTTGAGTTGGTTACGGGCACCAATTTAAATGTTACAGGAGCGGAAAAAAACACGGCCAGACTGAGATTCGAACGCAGGTCCATCAGAACTCTTGACAGAAGCTACATTGTACTGGATTGGGTACAATTTAGCTTCTGTCAATCGATTGTCGGCGACCAGTTAGCTCAAATGGTAGAGTGTATATCTAGAGTTCGGAGGGTCCTAGGTTCGAACCCGGCCTGGCAGTGCATTATTCCTCTGCTATTACAATATGACAATCGACCAAGTCCAGTTCTGCTTCACCATATTTGGAAAATTATAATAACAATGGAGCAGAACTGGACTGGTTCGATTGTCGGCGACCAGTTATCTCAAATGGTAGAGCGTACATCTAGAGTTCAGAGGGTCCTGTGTTTGAACCCGGCCTGGCAGTGCATTATTCCTCTGCTATAACAATATGACAATCGACCCTGAGTCCAGTTCTGCTTCACCATATTTGGAAAATTATAATAACAATGCAGCAGAACTGGACTGGGTAGATTGTAGGCGACCGGGTAGCTCAAATGGTAGAGCAACCGTCTAAAGTTCAGAGGGTCCTGGGTTCAAACCCGATGTCTGATATTTATTGATAATTTTCTAGCTTGTGATGACTTTCATCAATATTTTTAGTAAAAACAAAGCCAGGAAATTAATTTTCCAAAAGTAAATTCACACAGAATCCAATGGAAAAATGACATAACGTGAAGGACCTGTTGCACATCACTGTAGGTCTTTACAGCAAATACGCTCAATCGGTAGAGCATGCTGGACTTACAAAAAAGTACAGAAACTTCCTATTTTCAGATCTGAAGGTAGCAACCGAAACATCAAGAATTCGGGACCAATTGTCATGAAGTCAATGTAAAAATATCTGAAAATGAAAAAAGTATATCCCATAGTAAATATTTCGTTTTATCGTTCTCTTCAAACTGTCGCTTACATGACATTCTGTTGACCTGTCCAGGATATCAAATGACCGTCCGTCTGCACTGTTTCGGCACTGTCTGCTTGACATCTGTCTCTGGAACGTGCTTACCATCGGGATCATAAATTTTCTTGAAAGAGAAGTAAAACATCTCGTCTAACCTCGCGAGATTTGAAACTTTTTCAGAAAATGGCGGACATTTGTAAACAAGAAGTGGGGTAACGCAGGATACGACCTTCATATCTTTCTTGCTTCTACCAATAATTGAGATCGCGTCGAACAAAACAAAGAAATGTGAAACAAGGAAAGGACTGGATTAAATTTTACCGAAGGTGCAACTTCTAATTTTCTAAAACTGACATATATTCACAACTTGCATGCAACAGCTTGTCTTGGGTTGGCGCACATGTCGAATGTTTTGGTTTTTGACCAAGGCTTATTTTGTCATTTATCGTGTTAAATCGAATGTGTAGACACACCATAATACCCATTTTCAAATAAATCAATATAACTAGAACGATAAGTTTCCTTGAAATGAAAAAAAATAGCCAACAAATCTGGTGCCCGAGTGTTGACAGTGTTGTCAATACAAAATGTAAGCAAAAACAGGCACGCTTAATGCTCAATGAAAATGTTATGTTACAGGGCTACATTCGCGTATCCGGTTGAAACGGTTGAACCCGCAAAGAAAACGACAGGTACAGATTTGGACCGAGGCTGACCTCAGGAAAATTTGGTACGGGTAGATTGAGGGGTCCAGACGTACCTGACCGAAACTAAAATGCTGACTTTTGCCAATTTGCGTTATTTCTTTTAAAACAATGTCAAGTCACATGCAATTTTTAAGATACGTTATGTAATCTAGTGGACGCGTTTATTGTGGAAAATTTCTGCGCCAAACACACCGTTTCAACCGGGATACGCAAAAATTTTATTTTTTTATATAGGATAGTGAAAGTAGATTCGAAATGCATTCAACCATAACATACACGATGTTACCCAAATGCAGGATTATTACCCATGTGTGCCGTTGTGCCCAACCTGATGTTATGGTACGAGTACTGTCGCAAAATCTTGTGCTGTTACTCTACTCTGTGATATTCATGTATTGTTATATGCCTATTTTACCTGAATAATTATTATTATAAAGATGTATAAGAAAACATCAATAAACTTAGACAATTCTTTTTAAACTTAGCAGCTTTAATAAGGGGGGGGGGGGGGGCCAAATTAAATCTTAATTAACTATACTGCATGTCATTTGGTACAATTTTGGACTATTTTCCATCTACCCAGTCTCATAAAAAAATGTGTTGATTTCTAACAAAGACTGCTTGTGAAAATCTGATAAATATTCATTTATTACAAATTAGTGATGAGTGTACAAATAGAATAGTAACAGTATTGTCCAAGTCCTGAAATCAAAGACAAATTTAAAAGGAAAAACAGAAAGATATATATCTCTTTTAAAAGGTTTTCATTGCCGATATAATTTGAGCTTAAATTTGGCCTCATTCTAAACATAATATTAAGATACATTAATACATCATAACATGTCCTTTATTTGAAAAATTGGATATCAATTTCTTAAAAAGTACACTATTTTAGGAAATCCTTATACATGTATTACATGAAAAATAGCACCGTAAATTTAAAGAGAGTAGTGTGATTCCACCGGGGATCGAACCCGTGATCCCAGAATTCCCCTGTTGGACGCTCTACTACTGAGCTAAAGGGAAATTCGTTTATTTTTACTTGTAAACCAGATTTGGACAATTTCCTTCCCACTGTGATGAGGGGAAAAAAGTTATGTAGTTAGGACATAACCATTCATTATTTCCATCTATGTGGTAGTCTTCAGGATTTTTTCATATTTTTCAGGATTTCAGTAAATTTGTTAACACTGAAGAGCTTGAGGTGGTTGCTTTTCAAAACACATCCTAAATGTAACTCCATTCTCAAGAATGGATGATTATTACCCTCCTCCCAATCCTGCGTGGCCTGCTGGAAACTCTGGAGGAGGCAGGCCCAACCTGGACCTCAGCGAGTCAATGGGGTCAAGAATGGGGCCATTGGGACAGGCCAGTAAGCAGGATACAGGGATGGGTCATGCAGGGATTATGGACATGCATGCAAACGGAGATGTTAAAGCGTCCAATGGAATGACCAGTGTGCCTGTCATGGCCGCTAACTTGCCAATGGAGATGTTCAATCAAGCTTTCAATTTTGATGCAGCCATGCTGAATCCAATGTTTGCACAAAATGCCATGATGATGGGAATGATGAATTCACAAATGGAGAAAAAACCTGCTAAAGGTAAGTATATAGTAGTGTATTATGTCTGAAGATGTTATATTAATACATGTAGATAATATTTATAGATTTGTTTATGTCCCCATAACATTAGCAGTGGTTTTTTATTTAATTTAGTGAAGTGGACATTTTCTGTCTGTCTATCAATGTGACATCTGAGTTAGAATAGTATCTATCTCTAATACAACAAGTCAAAGTCATTAAACTATGCCGATATATCACCAGGAGCACGACCCCATCATATGATATTTAGGACACTGTTTCCTAAGTTTTCCTCTTCACTGACTTTGGTTACACTTTGCATTTAGCTCAATTTCTATCAAAGTGTGAATTTTACAACTATTTCCTAGTTTATTGAATACTTCATCAGAATTCCACGTCATAATAATAATAATAATAACAATTGGAGGTTCTTATATACCGCTTTATCACAACCTAGTTCATAGGTCGTCGCAAAGCGGTTCACAAATTATTATCCGTGGTTATAGGGCCTTTGCAACTAGCCAGTACATTTCTCAACTCCCTGGGGAGCATACAACCGGAGCTGCCATTTCGGCGCTAACAGCTAGCATTCAACAATTCTAGCACTGCCCAACCATGTACTCATTTACAGCTGAGTAGACTGGAACAAGCGGAGTAAAGTATCTTGCTCAAGGATACAACACATTGCCGTGCCGTGGCGCGACCCCACAACCCTTCGGTCACGAGCCCGGCGTCCTACCACTGGACTACTGTGCCTCATTTAACAACTAACGCTGAGTCATTTCCAGAAAAAAGCAAAATCATCTAATACAAGCTGTAAAAAATCTTCTGCCTGTGACGTGCAACTAGTACTGTAAATATGAAATGTATTTGCCAGTATGTTTGAAACAATGTACTATTTGTATGCGCAAAGAAAATTAGGTTTGGACCTGGTTATTTTGTAGTTTTAAAATGATGGAAGTTTTTCATTTGGTTTAAGATTGTCAGAGTTTCTTCCTTTAAGAATTCAGTGACAAAAGTAATATGAGAAAATGAGGCTGAAATGTTTCTAATGAAAATGTATGAAATATACATGTACATTGAGTTGTCACCAAAAAATCTAGCCAATGCAATGGGACAATAGATTAGGCCAGTCATAAACAGTTGATGTTGGTGGAAGAGTCATTAAATTAAAACTTTCTAATATAAGTGTATTAAGTACTGTTATTTAAATTTTGACATAATGGTATCAAAACATTTTTGAAGTGAAAAATAATTATCTGCAAGATTTCTGAAGTGGGTCTCATCTATTTTTATTTGAAACAATTTATACAAGAAAGCTAGAAAAGCCCAAAGATTTGTATATCTAAAACCGGTATGTACTATTAATAAAAACAATTAGTAACAATAAACATGTTTCTATGACTGAAGATTTAGACAACTTTCTTGTTTAGATATTATTATGTACGTGTATATATACCTTTGAGAGGGCATTTCAGAACATTTGCCTTTTTTCTTCAGATGCCACTATGGATATTCTAGAGCAGCAGCAGACCATGGAACAGTCCCGACTATTGCAGCGCTTCAAAGAACTACGCTCCTGGCAGCTGCAGCAGCAAGATATGCTGATGAATCAACAGCAAATGCAGTTGCAGGCACTGAAGTCAGAGCAACAGCGTACACAGGCACTAATTGCCAAACAGAGGGGTATGTTATACAGTGTGACTCCCAGAGGGGTATGTAATACAGCATGACTGTCAGAGGGGTATGTAATACAGCATGACTCTCAGAGGGGTATATAATACAGCATGACTGTCAGAGGGGTATGTAATACAGCGTGACTGTCAGAGGGATATGTAATACAGCATGACTGTCAGAGGGGTATGTAATACAGCATGACTCTCAGAGGGGTATATAATACAGCATGACTGTCAGAGGGGTATGTAATACAGTGTGACCTTCAGAGGGGTACGTAATACAGCATGACTGTCAGAGGGGTATGTAATACAGCATGACTCTCAGAGGGGTATATAATACAGCATGACTGTCAGAGGGGTATGTAATACAGTGTGACCTTCAGAGGGGTACGTAATACAGCATGACTGTCAGAGGGGTATGTAATACAGCATGACTCTCAGAGGGGTATATAATACAGCATGACTGTCAGAGGGGTATGTAATACAGTGTGACCTTCAGAGGGGTACGTAATACAGCATGACTGTCAGAGGGGTATGTAATACAGCATGACTCTCAGAGGGGTATATAATACAGCATGACTGTCAGAGGGGTATGTAATACAGTGTGACCTTCAGAGGGGTACGTAATACAGCATGACTGTCAGAGGGGTATGTAATACAGCATGACTCTCAGAGGGGTATATAATACAGCATGACTGTCAGAGGGGTATGTAATACAGTGTGACCTTCAGAGGGGTACGTAATACAGCATGACTGTCAGAGGGGTATGTAATACAGCATGACTCTCAGAGGGGTATATAATACAGCATGACTGTCAGAGGGGTATGTAATACAGCGTGACTGTCAGAGGGATATGTAATACAGCATGACTGTCAGAGGGGTATGTAATACAGCATGACTCTCAGAGGGGTATATAATACAGCATGACTGTCAGAGGGGTATGTAATACAGTGTGACCTTCAGAGGGGTACGTAATACAGCATGACTGTCAGAGGGGTATGTAATACAGCATGACTCTCAGAGGGGTATATAATACAGCATGACTGTCAGAGGGGTATGTAATACAGTGTGACCTTCAGAGGGGTACGTAATACAGCATGACTGTCAGAGGGGTATGTAATACAGCATGACTCTCAGAGGGGTATATAATACAGCATGACTGTCAGAGGGGTATGTAATACAGTGTGACCTTCAGAGGGGTACGTAATACAGCATGACTCTCAGAGGGGTAT
The DNA here is from genome assembly GCF_002113885.1 of Mizuhopecten yessoensis. NCBI lineage: Eukaryota > Metazoa > Mollusca > Bivalvia > Pectinida > Pectinidae > Mizuhopecten > Mizuhopecten yessoensis. Next base: position 221,487 of record NW_018403450.1, on the reverse strand, counting down.
GTAATACAGCATGACTCTCAGAGGGGTATATAATACAGTGTGACTCTCAGAGGGGTATGTAATACAGTGTGACTCTCAGAGGGGTATGTAATACAGCATGACTCTCAGAGGGGTATGTAATACAGTGTGACTCTCAGAGGGGTATGTAATACAGCATGACTCTCAGAGGGGTATGTAATACAGCGTGACTCTCAGAGGGGTATGTAATACAGTGTGACTCTCAGAGGGGTATGTAATACAGTGTGACTCTCAGAGGGGTATGTAATACAGCGTGACTCTCAGAGGGGTATGTAATACAGCGTGACTCTCAGAGGGGTATGTAATACAGTGTGACTCTCAGAGGGGTATGTAATACAGCGTGACTCTCAGAGGGGTATGTAATACAGCGTGACTCTCAGAGGGGTATGTAATACAGCATGACTCTCAGAGGGGTATGTAATACAGCGTGACTCTCAGAGGGGTATGTAATACAGCATGACTCTCAGAGGGGTATGTAATACAGCGTGACTCTCAGAGGGGTATGTAATACAGCATGACTCTCAGAGGGGTATGTAATACAGCGTGACTCTCAGAGGGGTATGTAATACAGCGTGACTCTCAGAGGGGTATGTAATACAGTGTGACTCTCAGAGGGGTATGTAATACAGCGTGACTCTCAGAGGGGTATGTAATACAGCGTGACTCTCAGAGGGGTATGTAATACAGTGTGACTCTCAGAGGGGTATGTAATACAGCATGACTCTCAGAGGGGTATATAATACAGTGTGACTCTCAGAGGGGTATGTAATACAGTGTGTGTTTGTAGATTATGTATAATACAATGCAACATGACCATCTGGAAATTATATGTAATCCAGTCTTTTTCTGCAGTAATTCTCACAAAATTGGTTTCATTTTTTGAAATTTAGAACAAAATAATCAAGTGAATTTAGCTATTCTGATATCATGCTATTGCACTTGCTGAGTCAGAAAAATGCCAAAAAAAATAACATTCATATTTGTAAAAACAAGTCACGACTAGTAAAAAGTGCAAAGTGTCAAGAAAAAATCAGGAAAATAATGTTTTTGGCTAGATTGAATAAGTATACATAAATAAAAGATCAAAATACAGTTTAAAAAATTGGTAAATACAAATATTAAACAGCTTTTAGTTGGCATCATTGTCAATGTTATTGCTCACTGGAATGCGACAATTTCTGTGAAGTGTGCTAGCATGTCTTGTTGATGATGTCAATGAATCCCAAAATTCTAAAATCTGTTCAGTATTTAAAGCATATGTAAATAAAACAAATACAAAAACATTGGTATTTTCATATTCAATCTAATTTTCTCTATTGTTTGAGAATTGTAGAAATTGGTTTAATATATTAATAAAATAGTTAACCATCTCACAAATATAATGAAGTTGTTTTGAACAGTCACATTAACGCTATATTTGAAAAAATGTCAACTGGAAAGATCCTGCTATGTTAAACGTGAGCTTGTTTTGTTTACTTTCCATCTCTCATTTTCAGGAGGGAAACAAGATAGGCCAATGAATAACCCCATGTCTCCCACTAAGACCCCGCCCATCAGACAGAGGGGACAGGGACCAGGGTTCCCACCCATGATGCAAAATGGCAGCATGCAGAGACCCCCTAACTTCCAGTCTCTGCCACCTACCATGATGGAAGTAAGTGATACTAATTTAACCCTTTCACCATTGTAGACCATAATAGACTGATCCAGATCAATGCACAGTAGAGCTATTAAAGTTACATAGGGGTGAAAGGGTTAAAAGAATCACTGATTAAGTGAAAACAAAAAATTATCCAAGGTACAATGTACTTTCAAAATATTTGAAATTTGCCTTGGGAGATTTGGGAGGGGTTAAAGGTTGCAATCAAAGGTGATTGCTTCTCAGCGACAAAGGGAGTAGGGAGTGAAAGAGTCTATTAATGAATGATTTTGTGACATCAGTTTTTGAATGACAGGTTAAAAAATATATAGTAAGTCTTCATAATAGTATAACTTAAGGGTTAGTGTCTTTTCACATACAGACTATTTCTCTTCCTGGAAGTACTTATTAGATAAATCTGTCCACAAAAATGTTGAAAGTGACTTGGAATCCCATACAAAGGGTTGTAAATGTTATGGTGTACTATAGGTTTGGTTTTGTTTTGTTTAATTTTGTTTTACGTCCTATTAACAGCTAAGGTCATTTAAGGATGTGCCTCCATGTGTGTAGTGTATGCGTGCTTGCTTGACAGGGTATTTTGGTGTGCTTGCCTCCTTGTGATTGCGCGGATCTGATGGCGACTTTATAGTGCTATCTCACTGAAATACCATGCCAAAGGCACCCAGCACAGCATTCCGCCCGGTCACATTATACTGACAATGGGTGAACCAGTTGTCATTCCCCTAAATGCTGAACGTTAAGCTTGGAATAACAACTACCATTTTTTAAAGGACTTTGGTATGTCCCGGCCTGGGGACTGAACCCATTGCCTTCCTCACCTGGGCGAACGCTCAACATTCAAGCCAAAAGTAAGGTGTTGCCAAGCAAAGCGTTAGGAAATAAAAGGTAGTAAGAAGTAGAAAGAAAGATAAAGATCCAAAATATTGCAAATGGGCGCAGCAGATTTATTATGGTCGCTTTTGAGTCCCCAAATAGAGGACACCAAAGCAATTCCCCAATTCTGCAGGGGGTTCCCACTTAAGTCGCCTCCTACCATTCTTTTCCCGATCCTCCACCTGCAGGAGTGGTGTACTATAGGATTATCTTTATTGACTACAAACTCATAAGATAAACTGGGAAATGCCGACTACACAACTTGTTTTCCCTGGTTTGAGTATTAAGTTTTAAAATTTCTAATCATCTATGGATTAAATGGAGAGGGGGTTAATTTCATTCCACAATATTTTGTCAGTAATTTTGTGCCTGGAATTAACAAAGTGATATCCTTTAAAAAAAATATAAATGCATTCTTTTTCTCATTTTTCCTTAAATAATGAAATGCTTAATATAGAAGATGGATTATTTTCTCGTTTCCTTTAAAAGAAAAGTTCAACAGTAAGGCCGGGCGCCATTAGCTTCGTCAATATTCTATAAAAACCTGTAGGAGAATGAACTTCATAGTCCTGTTCCACAAACCTTGATTCTATTTGGTGTTTTTCCAACAGCAAGCCGGTGGTCAGTTGCCTCGTCCAGTGATGTACGTCAACCTTGATGAGGAAAATGATGAAGTAAAAACTAATCCTGACTTGTTCAGTGACACAAACTCGGCAACAGGAAGTCAGGCAATGACAGACGAGTTCCCTAACTTAGAATCCGTGTCTGAGGTTGGGGAAAATAACAATGTGATGGTAAATCAGATGTCTCATCGCCATGGAAACCATGAAAGGACATTACCACCCTCTCAGATGTACCAGTCAATGCCGTCCCAAGGTCACATGGCTCCGACTAAACTAGGGAGAACTCAGGTAAATTACAAATCTAACCATATATGGTCCAATAATTTGGTCTGTCAGAAGATCCTGTTTATTTTCTTTTTTTATGGCGAGAAAATTTCTTTATTTTTCTTGCAAGGATGCAAGATATTTTGAAAATTCCATTCAAAGGATTCAGTTTTTAGGCTTATCTCTTCAGTAATGTCCATTTTAAATGTAGCAAGGCATACATATTGTATTAGACTTAAGTTTCATTTTGTTTTGTTTTTCTTCTCGGATACTTCTTCCACTTTTAGTTTATTTTTTTCTGATCCTTCACTACTTCTGTGAAATCTTGTCCAGGTGGTAACTTATAAATCATTGAAGATATCTTGTTGAAACTTGAAATGTACCTACATCGCTCATAGAAGGTATGAAAACACTGTAATTAGGTTACTGTGACCTAAACTGCTAGGTCAAAGGTCAAATAAGTGCAAAATTTTCAGTGAAATATTGCCTGGGCTGTAGATTTTAAACCATTGAGAATATCTTGATTGAACTATAACTGCATCACCCACAGCAGATTTGCAGAGCTCTGTCACTGTAATCATCACCTTTAGGTCAACGTGATTAACAAAAACATATCTCTAGTTACAAATTCTATTGCTGTAGATCTATTATGTTCTATTAAATGAAAGTGTACCTGAATGTGATGTCTTATTCACTTGTTTGACATTTTATGCATCCGTACGTTATTGTTATCAGCTCTACTCTGTTCGTACATGTTTTATTTACAGTTTTAGTTCAACAATAGAAAAATACCATTTTGTTTTATTTTCAGGGAATGTTAGATAAGAGTAAAAAGTCCTCTGCAATTTATACAAACGAATTAGAGATGGATGAAGGTATCGGGACATTGCGGTTATCCAGTCCGCTTGATCAGGCGCTGAGCTGCGAGGTAGAAACTGATTATGACCATATTAATGGGCATGAAGCAGGAAGGGAACAAGATGATGACATCAACGATGAATTAGAACAACATCCGTTAGATGATGACGAGGATGAATTTGATGAAAATGAGGATGATACAACATTAGAAAGAAGATACAAAGTAATTATTTTCTAATTTGAACACAAAATGTTTCCATAACCTATGCTGATATTCACCTCCAACTTCAAAGAGTTGCTTATTATGATACCTGTAAAAATCCTAATAGGAATGATAACTTGACAAAGTGGTACACAAAACTGCTATATATATACCACTTTAATACTGCACCAAATTACAATGAAATCAACCACTGATACCCTACACTACCACATCAACCCCTGCCACCTATCCAGTAGTGACAACAATATTTGTTTAACATCTTGTACATTAATAAGTCTATGTTTGGATTTTATTAATAACTTTATCAAATAGGCATCTTATGGTCATGATCACGGTACACACACATTTGGGTCGTGGTGGTCGAATTGTTACTGTGTCTGAATGTCTACCATCACTGGCCCTCCACCACTTGGTCACGGGTTCAAGGCCTATGTGGGGCAGTTGCCAGGTATTGGCTGCAGGATGATGCTTTTTTTCTCTGGGCACTCTGGTTTTCCTCCACCACCAAACCTTGACACATTCTTGAACGACCACAGCTGTTAATAAGATGTAAAACACAAACAAATCAAACCAAACCCACACATGGTTTGTCATGTTGAGAATCTTGTGATACAATATTGTTTTAAATTTGTAATTACGTATAAAAGATACTAACAACTTCATTTCGTCATTATGATATCATATATAAATATAAGCATTGAATTGTATTGAATATTTATTTTACAGGATGAAGAAGTTCATCCTGATGAAAGACCTATCAAGCCTGGATTGGCAGGTAAGTACTGTAAAACAGGTGTATTTCCCATATAGGGTAATGTTCATAGTTGCATTTCAAAGACCTTATCCAAGAGGATTTAAATATGACGAGGTAACAACATCAAATGATATGGTTTTCTTCCTTTAATTCATATTTTCAATAAATACCCACAATACTTTTAAGTTTACAGTTGACTCTCCCAAATAGAAGTAATTTACAATGGTTTGGTAGATCACCTCTGTACCTTTACATGTTTAGACAATTGCCAGTCAACATTATTATTTGTGACATATTTTATTTGTTTTGTAACTCTTTTGGAAGGAGTTATCACAGTAATATTGGAGAAGCATACATCCTTAAGGTAGGAGTTGGAAAAAAAAAGTTTTACATTCATTTTTATTTTGCTCTTGTAGGGAAGAAAACTTTTGAACAAATGTTAGAAGAACAACTTCGAGATGAAGAGGAGAAGGTAAAGATTGTTTTATTGTTTTATCTGAAATAAGACCATTTCAGAAAATGTTTTGAATCTTGGCCTCAATATCATGAAATAAAATATACTCTAGTTTCAAAGTAATGTTAGTTGATGGCTTTCATTTGCAACTTGACATGTTGTTTTGGTGATGGTTTATGATAAAAACTTGGTTTTATTTACAATTTACAAGATTTTTGCATTTTCTGTACATTTCTTGCAGTTATTTTAATTTCACAAACATGTTAAACCTATCCCCTTTGATTTGATATTTGACATCTTGAAGTTATGGATGAAGTGCAAAAACTGATTTCCGAATACAAACTACTTCTAGTACAATGTACAGCATGTGTGAAAGGTCTGCTGTATTAATGAGTGGTGCAAACAACAGTTGGACAGGTTAAGTTTATTAATTGTAGAAATGTTTTTTTTTTATTCTAGATAACTCGTAAAGCTCAATAACATTTACACTCCTGAAAACTGCCAAACCAAATAGTGTGCATGCTCTTAAGCTATGAAATGGTTTCATATTTCAAAGTTTGAAATGTCTGATTTTTGACAGCTGCAGGCTAAACAGGAGGAGGATTCTACCCAGAGTCCTAGGCGGCCCTTCCTGAAGAGAGGAGAGGGTATAGCACGGTTTGCTCAGATCAAGGGGTCAGGAAGACAGACAGGGAGTAAAAGGGAGGTTACTTCTGTCAGTCGAGACAACAAATCAGCACCATCAACTAAACCCAACAGTAAAGCTTCAAGCCAGTCTAATACAAAACCTGCTGTCAAGTCTCCGCGGGGTAAATCTAAGGTAAAAGATCCCTACTGTCAGGGTTACACAATAGTTGGTCTGGAGTGTTCAAGTCTCCGCGGGGTAAATCTAAGGTAAAAGATCCCTACTGTCAGGGTCACATAATAGTTGGTCTGGAGTGTTTAAGTCTCCACGGGGTAAATCTAAGGTAAAAGATCCCTACTGTCAGGGTCACACCATAGTTGGTCTAGAGTGTTTAAGTCTCCGCGGGGTCAATCTAAGGTAAAAGATCCCTACTGTCAGGGTCACACACTAGTTGGTCTGGAGTGTTTAAGTCTGCGAGGGGTAAATCTAAGGGAAAAGATCCCTACTGTCAGGGTCACACCATAGTTGGTCTAGAGTGTTTAAGTCTCCACGGGGTAAATCTAAGGTAAAAGATCCATACTGTCAGGGTCACACAATAGTTGGTCTAGAGTCTTTAAGTCTCCGCGGGGTAAATCTAAGGTAAAAGATCCCTACTGTAAGGGTCAAACAATAGTTGGTCTAGAGTGTTTAAGTCTCCGCGTGGTAAATCTAAGGTAAAAGATCCCTACTGTCAGGGTCACACAATAGTTGGTCTAGAGTGTTCAAGTCTCTGCGGGGTAAATCTAAGGTCAAATATCCCTACTGTCAGGGTCACACAATAGTTGGTCTAGAGTGTTCAAGTCTCCGCGGGGTAAATCTAAGGTAAAAGATCCCTACTGTCAGGGTCACACAATAGTTGGTCTAGAGTGTTCAAGTCTCCGCGGGGTAAATCTAAGGTAAAAGATCCCTACTGTCAGGGTCACGCAATAGTTGGTCTAGAGTGTTTAAGTCTCCGTGGGGTAAATCAAAGGTAAAAGATCCCTACTGTCAGGGTTACACAATAGTTGATCTGGAGTGTTTAAGTCTCTGCGGGGTAAATCGAAGGTAAAAGATCCCTACTGTCAGGGTTACACAATAGTTGGTCTGGAGTGTTTAGCATACCATACCATATCATCCTCAGCATACCACTAAAAATTATTAATCCTTTAAATAGGGAAGCTGAAAACACTGTTACAGCCTTAACTTAATTGCAATTTCATTTCAAATTTCAAAACTTCTTGATTTGATTGAAATTTTAAAGTTTCTTTCTAGTTTCATGTTATTATCTTTTTGTTTTTTTCTCCATGTGAGAAAATTTAAGAAACAAATTTTCCATTAAAATATGTATGCTATCATGACTGTTGTATTGAAATTGTATCATGAGGCTGAAAATTATGCATAAAAAATACATCAATTTTGTAAAGTGTGAATTTCATCAGATCCCTGATGACTATGACAACTGCTGCCTTTATGAACTGTTTTAATTTTGTCAATTACAGGTCAATGTTTTTGTTAAAGCTTGTTTCGTGTTGTTTTATCATTACTATCCTGATTCTCACTTTTAGAGTCTGATTTTACTTAGAATTGAATTAGATTTATATGGCCGGTGTCCTTGCTGAAGCAAATTAAATGATGCTTACTCTTGGTCTTTAATTATTTCCATTTATATACTTTTTCATGGTCTGCACGTAAATTTATTTTTATTTGCTCATATTCTGCCCTTATACAATTTGGAGTTTGAAATATTTTTTGTTCACACTTTGGTATTCTTGTTTTTATCTCAGAAACCACAGACAAAGCTCGTTCTGAAGACATCCCCTAGAAATCAACCATCTAAAAATACCAACCAATCATCAGTCAAACCAAAAACTGGATTGACCAGTCAGAGACATGCAAGCAAACAACCCAGTGATACAAACTTAACAGGTGAAAGTCGAAAGACAGATGAAATTCAAAATCATTTTCAAGGAATTTATCAAGGTCAAAGCCAGAAGGACCCGAGTCAAAACAGACCAAACAGACAGAGCACTTATCGATCAGAAATTGAAGAGATCAAGTCACGGATTCCCACGAGATCCTCCAGAACCCCTGATTCTATTCCAGATGACACCTCCTTTGTTGAAAAATTACAGCAGAGGGAAATGAATGTTGAGGTAAGTTACAATTTTGTCTTTAATTTTTCCGTTAAGAAGTTTTTTAACCATTATGAGGGTTGTTTTTTAATTATTATGAGGGTTGTTTTTTAACCATTATGAGGGTTTTTATTTAACCATTATGAGGGTTTTTATTTAACCATTATGAGGGTGGTTTTTTAACCATTATGAGGGTTTTAATTTTCCTTTTCTGAAGAAGTTTATTTGTTATTATGAGACCTTATTTGCCCTATGAAACTTTCAACCAAGTCTAATAATTATGATCATAACAATATTTCATTATTTTCTCTAGTCGAGAGATTTCTATGCAAACCTCAGAAAATCTATTGATCACTTGGCCAGATATCCTCCTTTCATATAGTCCACAGTTCGGATTTACAGTTCATTTTCAATACATTTCTGCCATCCTATATTTTCAAACTTTTTGCTTTATAAAATAGAAATCTCTCTACTAAGTAGAGAAAATAATGAAATATTGTGATGATCATAATAATTGGAATTATTTTGTTTGACGTCCTATTAACATCTAACACGCTTGTGTTGTGTAAGCGTGCGAGTGTGTATGTATGCTGGAGGAACTGGCTTTCTCCTGCCCACACAACTCCAATAACCAAGGAGGAGTAGACAATGGTCTGGTAGGTTCTACAGTGTCGTCTGTGCTGTTACATTCAAGTGAAATGGCAATGTGGTAAAAAGAGGCTGTTGGAAACACTATCACAACACCAGATTGAACACTTCTATGCATCCACAAGCATGTAGACATGTACAGGTAGGAACCAAGTGGCATACGACCAGTAGTCAGCGCCATAGATAGCTCCTGTAGACATGTGCAGGTAGGAACCAAGTGGCATACGACCAGTAGTCAGGGCCATAGATAGCTCCTGTAAAATTCTATTGTATTGATTTTACTCATCGTAGGAATTGTACATCTTTGTATTGTAAAACACCTAAGAGTGGCTTGTTCTAGTTGATAAAATATTGTAAAATGATAATATTTAACTATATTTCATTACACACATTGCCGAATACCCTTTAAAACTTAACTTCAGTATGTTTACAATTTTCAGTTTGAGAGGGAAGACTTGGATGAATTTGAAATGCTGGAGAATTTTGCAGACAATGCATCTTTCTGTAGTAACTCTTCAGTGGTTGTCAAGGTGATGCAGCGAGACCGCCTCAGACAATCGAACAGGACGCAGCAGCAGGTAGGCTTCTCATACCATTACCTGATGAGGCTTTGCTTTGTCTGACTCTGGCTCAATTTTAGGTGTAGGTCACTACACAATATGTTATTGTACAGTAGAGAATCAAATGTCAGAACCCAAACGGGAGACATGTAAATATAAATGGTTTGAATAAGCAGTCGTTTAAAAAAGCATTTGCACAGCAGTAAAGTAAGCTATTGGGGGCATGTCCTAGGTTCAAACATTTGAAAGTTAAGATAATAGGCGTTCCATTAATATGTGTAATTTTTGTAGGTCAAGGTCAATAGAAGCTGAAGGGTGGTAAACTGTTAACATGATAAGATATCCTGTATTATAAATTAAAACAAAAGATTACGTATTGTTTCCAGTATTAAAAGTTTGTATCTATATTTTGTCCATTGTCATGTTATTTACTCGTCTAACATGTATTTACAATCTCCTGCAGTCTCCCAGACAGTCAGTAGCTAAGCAACTTGAAGCCAATGTTAACAAGGATCCACACACTACACAATCAAGGTTGGTATGATACTTACCTGTATACAGTACTACACACTCAAGGTTGGTGTGATACTTACCTGTATACAGTACTACACAATCAAGGTTGGTATGATACTCACCTGTATACAGTACTACACACTCAAGGTTGGTGTGATACTTACCTGTATACAGTACTACACAATCAAGGTTGGTATGATACTTACCTGTATACAGTACTACACAATCAAGGTTGGTATGATACTTACCTGTATACAGTACTACACAATCAAGGTTGGTATGATACTTACCTGTATACAGTACTACACAATCAAGGTTGGTATGATACTTACCTGTATACAGTACTACACAATCAAGGTTGGTATGATACTTACCTGTATACAGTACTACACAATCAAGGTTGGTATGATACTTACCTGTATACAGTACTACACAATCAAGGTTGGTATGATACTTACCTGTATACAGTACTACACAATCAAGGTTGGTATGATACTTACCTGTATACAGTACTACACAATCAAGGTTGGTATGATACTTACCTGTATACAGTACTACACAATCAAGGTTGGTATGATACTTACCTGTATACAGTACTACACAATCAAGGTTGGTATGATACTTACCTGTATACAGTACTACACAATCAAGGTTGGTATGATACTTACCTGTATACAGTACTACACAATCAAGGTTGGTATGATACTTACCTGTATACAGTACTACACAATCAAGGTTGGTATGATACTTACCTGTATACAGTACTACACAATCAAGGTTGGTATGATACTTACCTGTATACAGTACTACACAATCAAGGTTGGTATGATACTTACCTGTATACAGTACTACACAATCAAGGTTGGTATGATACTTACCTGTATACAGTACTACACAATCAAGGTTGGTATGATACTTACCTGTATACAGTACTACACAATCAAGGTTGGTATGATACTTACCTGTATACAGTACTACACAATCAAGGTTGGTATGATACTTACCTGTATACAGTACTACACAATCAAGGTTGGTATGATACTTACCTGTATACAGTACTACACAATCAAGGTTGGTATGATACTTACCTGTATACAGTACTACACAATCAAGGTTGGTATGATACTTACCTGTATACAGTACTACACAATCAAGGTTGGTATGATACTTACCTGTATACAGTACTACACAATCAAGGTTGGTATGATACTTACCTGTATACAGTACTACACAATCAAGGTTGGTATGATACTTACCTGTATACAGTACTACACAATCAAGGTTGGTATGATACTTACCTGTATACAGTACTACACAATCAAGGTTGGTATGATACTTACCTGTATACAGTACTACACAATCAAGGTTGGTATGATACTTACCTGTATACAGTACTACACAATCAAGGTTGGTATGATACTTACCTGTATACAGTACTACACAATCAAGGTTGGTATGATACTTACCTGTATACAGTACTACACAATCAAGGTTGGTATGATACTTACCTGTATACAGTACTACACAATCAAGGTTGGTATGATACTTACCTGTATACAGTACTACACAATCAAGGTTGGTATGATACTTACCTGTATACAGTACTACACAATCAAGGTTGGTATGATACTTACCTGTATACAGTACTACACAATCAAGGTTGGTATGATACTTACCTGTATACAGTACTACACAATCAAGGTTGGTATGATACTTACCTGTATACAGTAGAAACATATTTGCAATTGTGTTAATTCTATAGGGGTGATGAACCTTGAACATAAAGTCAGAAATCCATTTAAAGGACAACGTTTACAATATTTTTATTTAATTATCCAACAATAATATATCAGTTAATATATCTTGTAATAAATACCAAATAAATGAAAATTTAACAGTCAAAACACGGAACGTCATTTGGCAGACTTTCCTAGCGACAATAATTCCAACTATCAGTTAATCACTGTCATAGTGACATCATTGCGTGTGTAAGCTGTTCCTAAGGGAAAGACAGGTTTTTCTCGCACCTCAGACAGTGATATCCCACATTATACCCAATGTTTTCTATCTCGTCCGATCTGTCTTGTACTTTTACGTGACATTTCACGGAATTTTTACATTGCGATGTATTCATCCGCGCTTTAACTGCTTGAAATTGACAATTTGCATTAAAAATGTTCTGTTTTGTCGTTAAATGTATATTTTTGATGTTGTTAGATATTTGATGTTGTAGATAAAATATAATCTACACTGTGAAATACATGGTAATCTATGTAAAGACGGTCTACATTTTGTACGTGGAAGCATTCAAATGCAACTTTAGTAGTGAAGAGGTCATTATCATTTGAGGCCCAAGGCAGGATACTTGTAGTTTTTAGCAAAATTCAATAATTCTTTTCGAACTAAAGGTGTGAGAAAAAAAAACAATTACCTGTAACTGAGCGAGAATGGGTTATCTCAGTCTCGGGCTAAGATTCTGTAACATTTTGTTACAGAATCTTAACCCTCGACTGAGATAACCCGATCTCGCTCAGTTACAGGTAAAAGATTTTAGTAATCTTTTCACAGGTCAATTTCAATCGGGGAACAAGCTCTGTCCCCATCCAGTCGCTCCACAGATACCAATCAGGGGGATTTGTCTTCACTCCACTGTCCCTAAGATTTTCCTGTAGTCCAGTCTTTATGATTTTCTGTAGTAAGATAATTGTAAAGAAACTTCCAGAGCATTCTTTGGAATGGATTAAAAAGATCAGTTTGACAGTGAAGTTAATGTTTCAATATCAGTATGTATGTCTCATGAATGTCTCACGAATACAGTTTATGTTCTGACTTCTTGAGTTAAAATTTCCATAATTCTGTTCCTGTAAACTATTTGTGGGTTGAAAACTGTGAACACCTTTTAATAGTCAAAACTTAAAACTTGCTCAAAATGGCAATGAATTTGCACAAATTATGTTTCACATCTTTGTCAGAGCTACAAATACAACAAAAATATTACCTTGTAATATAAGTACACCATAGTGTTAGCATGTCATGACTCTCTATATTTCATGAGTATTCACATTTTGTGTGCATGAAGTTTGATGAATATTTGCACCAAAAGGAAACTTGGATTGGAAGTAAATCTGTGCTAATTCTAGAACCCTCAAAAGCATATGCAGACTTAACTTGAAAATAAAACTTGAAAAGTAATCCCACAAATTATTTTCTTTGGGGGGGAATGATTATTCCAAATTAACCTCTGTCAAAAATTACATATCTGTCCTATTTTTATTTTTTAGACCAAATGCTTCAACAGAAACCAAGGAGTCATTACCCATTCATCAGCATATGGAAACAAAATCTAAACTTTCTCCAAAAATCGAGGAAGATGACGAGTCCTGGAGTGATACAAATAGCGATGACACTGAAACTGAAGATAACGATAAAAATGAGGAGGAGGGAAGTTCAGATGAAGATGATGAAGAAGAAGAAAGTTCATCAAGTGACTCTGATGAAGTGATAGAAAAGGTGGGACAGAAAAACAGTGGTCATTTTACCAGTTCTGATGTTCAGACAGAAAATGACAATTTTGTGCTTCATGGTCAGAATGACAATCATTCTGATGAGGACTCAGAAATGTTTTTCCCACGATCTCCGTCCAAAGTTATGACAAGAAAGGTTGCGTCCAAGGAGGACCGATCAGCAATGAGTACTGTGTCCAATTTGTTACAGAAACTTAATCCTGGTGCCGTCCCTTCTCAATCACAGTTTCCACAAGGAACAATGTCTACTCATCAAGGTTATGTATCGTCTAATTACAGGCAGCAGAACACAGATAATTTTAATCTTAGTTTTAACTCAAGTGCCTATGTGCCACAAGCTAAATCTCCTATCGTAATCTCACGTGATGTTTTGCCTGCATCACATGGTACTTCGATTCCTAGCTCACTTCCTCAGGTTAAAGAAAACATTGTGGAAAAGGAGGATGAAGAAGATGCCGAGAATGATTTTCAAATTCATGGTAAATTTTCTAGTCCTAGAATTTCCTCTGACTTATCGTCGAAAGACGGAGATGAAAATTCTGGAAATGATAGTGATACGTCATACTCGGCTTTGAAAATCAGTGGTAAGAGTTCAAGGCCACAAATTCAGTCCTTCATCGAAACAAAACAAAATCTAATGGGTTTCTCACGGAGTGACAGTGCTGGACACAGAAGGACGGAGGAGGAAAATCAGGAAAGTGAAGATGATAATGACTTTGATGATGAGGAGGAATGGGGAGAAACAACATTGAAATCAAAGTCACCTCGCAAGAGTTTGGAGCAAGAAAAGATGAAAACAGGTATATAATTAGATATAAACTTACCAGGTTGGTACCTCAATTTTACTTCGATGTAAATGGACACTGTTGTATGAATATTCATGTTTTGTCAGATTTTAAATTGTTTTCTTTCAAAGGTGTGTGTGAAAAATATGAGTTTTTGTGTATACTGTCCTATCTGAATGGATGCTTCAATCTTTGACAATATTTCAAAACTAGTTAGTATGATAGACGTTCTTCTTTAATGTACAAATGTATTTGTCAGATTCTTTCACAACTTAAACCTAATAAAGCATATTTGATACACTAATAAATATCATTTTGTCAAACGAAGAAAAAAATCATTGTTTATAAGGGAGGTTTGTAAACCTCTGTAAAATGAGCCTGTTCTGTTTCTAAGGTTACTGTTTTATTTTAACATCACCAGGTGGTGCCGGAGCTGAAGGCAGTGACGGAACTCCTCCCACTTCTCAGCTCATGACTCGACTGTTCCCCAAACTTAAACCTCAGCCATCCAAACTACAGCAACTACAGGTATTGTTAAATAGTCCAATATTGGTGATCAATTTATTTTCAGCACATGTCTTTTACACAAGCATGGATGTATGATATTTAATCTGCATAGATGTTATATAGTACAGCATAGCCTTATTTTAACTCAGGATTTGAAACTTGTAAAAAGAAATTGAGTTCATCCAGATATCTTATTTTTACATTCTTCCTATAAAGCTATACAAACTATACAATAATCCAACCCTGTCTGCAACCACGATTAAGTTATTTGTCCCATTGTTCAGAGAGTGGTGCAGTGGGCAGATTTTCTGACCTGAAAGTATCCCAGTACAATGTAATTGGTTTACGATACATCACTTCAGCTGGAAACTGGTGCCTTGATGAAAAAATTCAACTGTACAGACTTTGTTGATGATTAAAAGATAAAAAAAAATAAAGGAAGTTCTATTTTCCATTTTCAAAAATTTAATCAATAAGAAAATAAAAATATTTGAAAAAAAAATATTGACTTGACCCCAGAACTTTATTATTTATCCATGGTTAAGTTTTTCTGATACTCTCTGTGCAAATTATAAACAAAATTCTATGAGTGTTACCCTATATAGCATTAAGGATTAACTTGAGTCATATTTATGTACATTATTAGGAGCAAAAGATGCAAACCACAAGTTCTGCATCATCAGCGGATGGTGTCCAGTCCAAGTTACTGCGAGAGAAACTTACCGAACTGGAGAAGGAGATTGAGAAGTTCAGGAGTGAAAACGCAAACTTAGAGAAATTAAGGAAAGAAAGAGAAGAGGTAAGACTCCACTGAAACTTTCAAAATAAGTCGACAAGTTTCTTTCACACTATCAATAAGTTGACTTGATGGATATGATGACTTCAAAATTAATATTAATTCACCAGTTGTTTTTTTGGTTACACAAATGCGGTTTCAAATACAGACTTGAAACAGGAGGGCCCCTGTCATTGTTCAAACAAAGTTGTTCTTCTATGATTACACAAACATTTGCAGGTCTGTCAGGTTTTAACCCTGAAATAGTATGTTTAGGTGTTGTTTTTCAACTATTACCTTTTAACATCAGTGGGTTTTTTTGGGAAACATTAATTTTAGGGTTTGACGAAATTGAAAAAGGAAATTGGAGATTTTGAGATAGAAAAGAATACAGAACTGCAACGAATACAAGATTACAAAAAGGAGGAAATGAAGAAACTGAGGTAAGTGCATGTTGTAGGAAATATTATAATTAGTTGGAATTGATCTAATATAAAGATTATTTCTGAGTCAAAAGTTTGAACATGTCACAGGAAGGTAGCATATGTCCTTAAGTCTTCATTTTACATTAAGATAGCATACTTCTTTAAGTCTCCATAATAACTAAGCTTATAAATATCTGTAAGAGTGTTGATAAATCAAATTAACAGGATAATATTTGAAAGGTGATATCTAAAGCCAGGTAAGATTGATGCTTCAAAAAAGCATTTTGAAGCTCTCCAAAAATCTTTGATTGAAAATGATGAGAGTTTTAAATATGGTAGTATGACTGCTTTATGTGAATACTTTACAGTTAGATTTAAAATTTTAACCTGCATTTACTATGTTCTTTAATTTCTTTTTGGACAGGCATGAAAAGAAAATGTTTGAAAAATACCAGAAGGCATCACGGTCAATACCAGATAAGAAGGAGAGAGAGGAAATAGAGATGCTTAAAAGACAGGTAAACTTGTAAATCAGTGTGCTGGGATTTTTAATCGCTTTCAATAGTTTCAGCATAATTATGCTCTGCAGTCTGTTGCTGTACTGTCGAGAATTACTGCATCAGTATCTTTTGTTTCTCGTCTTAAGTACGATTGTAGTGTTTTACATGATGAAATTAAGCATTTTCAATTTTGTGAAGTTTCCTTATATCTGCAATTTGAACATCACCTGTCCAAAGACATAAAACTCATACAAGCGTACAAATAATCTTAAAGATTTTCTTTGTTTGGTTGTGTACAGCTCCAGGAGCTCCAGGAAGAAATTAAAAGAAAAGATACACGTTGGACCAACAGCACGTCACGTCTACGCAGTAAAATAGACCAACTGGAGCAGGAGAATGGTGAACTTAAGGAAGAAATTAACCTGATGGA
This sequence comes from Mizuhopecten yessoensis, assembly GCF_002113885.1. Taxonomy (NCBI): domain Eukaryota; kingdom Metazoa; phylum Mollusca; class Bivalvia; order Pectinida; family Pectinidae; genus Mizuhopecten; species Mizuhopecten yessoensis. Next base: position 204,318 of record NW_018403450.1, on the reverse strand, counting down.
AAAGAAACGCCTGGAATGGTTACAGAAGGAACAAACTGGAAAAGTAATCTCCATGGAATTTCTTATAGATGATTGTAGAGATATTTCATGTATTGACAAAAGATGAAATGGAAAATTAGGAAAAGGTCACATCTTAAAATCAGAAAAATGATCCATCTTAATAATAGCAAAATGTCACATACCGGGGTATTAAGATTTGGAAAACATCAAATATTGAAATTAGGGCTATTTTAGGAATAAGTCAAATGTTAAGGTTAGGAAAATGACCTAAAGACTAAGTTAATCGAGAGTAGAGTTGAGCACAGCGCTGGGTTCAAACTCAAAACTATGTGTTTTTCTACTTCTTTGCATATAAAATGTCCGGCATTAACACATGACATTAGACTCTGAGAACAGTTTGATTCCAAAGTTGCTTTCCTAGTCTCGGTTAACCTGTTTTTATTCCTTTAGGGAAACTCTACAGCAGGAAAAGACAATATCCATATGTCGCGTGACTCCACACATTTTCGCAATCCAGTTGTAAGTTCTGCCGATTTCCAGACCACAGATTCTGAGGAGGAAAAGGATCCAGTCCGAGGTGAACAACTTGATAAAATAAGATTTTGTGTGTTGGATTTGTGAGGCTAAAATAAGGATTTTTGTAGGAATGATTCAACAACATTTTCCTGTCTGTTTGGGAATGTTTATCATCAATAATTCTCCAAACATTTCCACCGAAGTTTCTACTATACCTATAGAGAAAGAAGGTCTGAAGTCTCAATGACTTGAAGTTGTGTGACTTGTTTTTACAAATGCTTAGTTATGCATACTTTCATTTATTACATCAGTTATTTAAAGATCAGCTTTCATAGTTCTTTAACAGTACCACATAGAACTGTTTTTCATTTGATAATGTAACTTCTTTGTTTCCACAGATCAGCCCAGTAGTCGGTTGTCGTACCCTCCGTCCTCTGTTTCCCACTCCGGTTCAGTACAGATGAATCTTCGCCCCTCACAGTTCCAGCCTCAGGTCAATGTCCGAGCTCCCCCACCCTCTATTTCCTCAGGGACTCAGGGGGTCAGGCTCCAGCATCCCCAACCAGGGGCAACTGTAGGGTTAAACAACCTGTCCAAACCACCAGGCAAAACTGGTCAAGTGTCATCCACTGGAGGTGGTCAATCAAAACAAATGGGGAATGTCCAGACTAGTCAAGGATCTACTTTAGGAAGTGGTCACTCTAAACACCAAGTTGTCAGTTCAGGAGCTAGTGGTGGTCAGCAGAAACATACAGGTCAGAGTAGTGGTCAGTCCAAACCTGCAGCCAATTCATGGTCATCTTCATCAGGCAAGGATAGCAACCATCTTGACAAGGGAAATATGTTACGGACGTCACTTACTGAGGATGTACCGCGACAAATGCCGTCAGCAGCTGCAGTACCACAGGAGTAAGTAGGGGAGGCAACTGTAGAGTAATGGCTGCATACCACTAAATAGGTGCACTTTTAGACTTTTTATATATTTCTTATAAATTCACAATTTTCCCAAATTCCTTGTTTGATTTATTTGATAAATTACTCATCAGAGCCAAAGACATGGTATTTCAATGAGATAGCAGTATAAAGTCGGCATCAGATCGCGCTATCACAAGGAGGCAAGTACACCAACATACCCTGTCTCCGGCACATATAAATGCATGCATGCATACACAACACACATGGAGGCACGTTCTTAAATGACCTTAGCTGTTAAGAGGTTGTTAAACAAAATGAAACCAAACCAAACCAAACATAATTTTATTATTGTAATACTTAGACTAATCTGCCCTTCAGCACCAGTATGTATACCGACACAGAGGATGCCCCATATAGCAATACCATCCCTAGAAAGAAGGCGACAAAATTCAACATTGACAAGTCGGCCATTGACAAAGGTGACAGTCGATTTGATGAACTACAGCATTCAGATGGCAAGGTGAGTCAGAGTCTTACTATGAAAATCGGGGGACAGGGTTATGTATATGTTTAATATAAAAAAATGATAAATTGTGTAAGGAAATGATATTCCCATAACTGCCAATGCCAGTTGAACCTTATTTATAAGAATTTTTTTTCTTTCAGTGAATTTTAATCATGACTAATGCTGAAGAACTGAATAGTGTGTCGGACACCAGTGCTAAATATCTTACACTGTTTCGCTTTCCATGAGATATATGAGACAAGTCTTTAAGTATCCATTTTCAGCGAGACTCTGCTGACTTAAAACACAACTTTATGTTAAATTAGTGAATCTTATTTTAATTGTAAACAAATTTCAATTTCCTTTTTGTCTCTAAGGGCTGTTCCATAATTTATTGTATGGGGGAGGTGGAAGGTACCTGAATTGATATATTATGGGTGGTGGGGTTTAATCCAGATCTGCCTACCACTCCTTATATCAAATCACTTGAAAGAATTTATAGGTGGTGGGGTCTCTGAAAAGTGCCTCTCACCTCTACAGCTAATTACAGTACGGCCCGAAGTGCCTCTCACCCCTCCTCTGCAGCTAATTACGGTACAGCCTGAAGTGCCTCTCACCCCTCCTCTGCAGCTAATTACGGTACACCCCGAAGTGCCTCTCACCCCTCCTCTACAGCTAATTACAGTACCGCCCGAAGTGCCTCTCACCGCTCCTCTACAGCTAATTACAGTACGGCCCGAAGTGCCTCTCACTCCTCCCCTACAGCTAATTACAGTACAGCCCTGAGTGCCTCTCTCCCCTCCTCTACAGCTAATTACAGTCCCGCCCGAAGTGCCTCTCACCGCTCCTCTACAGCTAATTACAGTACAGCCCGAAGTGCCTCTCACTCCTCCCCTACAGCTTATTACGGTACAGCTCGAAGTGCCTCTCACCCCTCCCCCACAGCTAATTACGGTACGGCCCCAAGTGCCTCTCACCCCTCCCCTACAGCTAATTACGGTACGGCCCCAAGTGCCTCTCACCCCTCCCCTACAGCTAATTACAGTACAGCCCTGAGTGCCTCTCACCCCTCCTCTACAGCTAATTACAGTACTGCTCGAAGAGCCTCTCAACCCTCCTCTACAGCTAATTACGGTACAGCCCGAAGTGCCTCTCACCCCTCCCCTACAGCTAATTACAGTACAGCCCTGAGTGCCTCTCACCCCTCCTCTACAGCTAATTACGGTACAGCCTGAAGTGCCTCTCACCCCTCCTCTGCAGCTAATTACGGTACAGCCTGAAGTGCCTCTCACCCCTCCTCTGCAGCTAATTACGGTACAGCCTGAAGTGCCTCTCACCCCTCCTCTGCAGCTAATTACGGTACAGCCTGAAGTGCCTCTCACCCCTCCTCTGCAGCTAATTACGGTACAGCCTGAAGTGCCTCTCACCCCTCCTCTGCAGCTAATTACGGTACAGCCTGAAGTGCCTCTCACCCCTCCTCTGCAGCTAATTACGGTACAGCCTGAAGTGCCTCTCACCCCTCCTCTGCAGCTAATTACGGTACAGCCTGAAGTGCCTCTCACCCCTCCTCTGCAGCTAATTACGGTACAGCCTGAAGTGCCTCTCACCCCTCCTCTACAGCTAATTACAGTACTGCCCGAAGAGCCTCTCAACCCTCCTCTACAGCTAATTACGGTACAGCCCTGAGTGCCTCTCACCCCTCCTCTACGGCTAATTACAGTACTGCTCGAAGAGCCTCTCAACCCTCCCCTACAGCTAATTACGGTACAGCCCGAAGTGCCTCTCCCCCCTCCCCTACAGCTAATTACAGTACAGCCCTGAGTGCCTCTCCCCCCTCCTCTACAGCTAATTACGGTACTGCCCCGAGTGCCTCTCACCCCTCCCCTACAGCTAATTACAGTACAGCCCTGAGTGCCTCTCACCCCTCCTCTACGGCTAATTACAGTACTGCTCGAAGAGCCTCTCAACCCTCCTCTACAGCTAATTACGGTACAGCCCGTAGTGCCTCTCACCCCTCCTCTACAGCTAATTACGGTACAGCCTGAAGTGCCTCTCACCCCTCCTCTGCAGCTAATTACGGTACTGCCCGAAGTGCCTCTCTCCCCTCCTCTACAGCTAATTACGGTACAGCCCGTAGTGCCTCTCACCGCTCCTCTACAGCTAATTACGGTACAGCCCGAAGTGCCTCTCACCTCTCCCCTACAGCTTATTAAGGTACAGCCCGATGTGCCACCCGCCCCTCCCCAACAGCTAATTACGGTACAGCCCGAAGTGCCTCTCACCTCTCCCCTACAGCTTATTAAGGTACAGCCCGATGTGCCACCCGCCCCTCCCCAACAGCTAATTACGGTACAGCCCGAAGTGCCTCTCACCCCTCCCCTACAGCTTATTAAGGTACAGCCCGATGTGCCACTCACCCCTTCCCAACAGCTATTTACGGTACAGCCCGAAGTGCCTCTCACCCCTCCTCTCCAGCTAATTACGGTACAGCCCGTAGTGCCTCTCACCCCTCCTCTACAGCTAATTACGGTACGGCCCGAAGTGCCTCTCACTCCTCCCCTACAGCTTATTACGGTACAGCCCGAAGTGCCTCTCGACCCTCCTCTACAGCTAAATACAGTACTGCCCGAAGAGCCTCTCAACCCTCCTCTACAGCTAATTACGGTACAGCCCCGAGTGCCTCTCACCCCTCCCCTACAGCTAATTACGGTACGGCCTGAAGTGCCTCTCACCCCTCCTCTTCAGCTTATTACGGTACAGCTCGAAGTGCCTCTCCCCCTTCCCCTACCGCTTATTACGGTACCGCCCGAAGTGCCTCTCGACCCTCCTCTCCAGCTAAATACAGTACTGCCCGAAGAGCCTCTCAACCCTCCTCTACAGCTAATTACGGTACAGCCTGAAGTGCTACAGCCCAAAGTGCCTCTCACCCCTCCTCTACAGCTAACTACGGTACCGCCCGAAGTGCCTCTCACCCCTCCTCTCCAGCTAATTACGGTACAGCCCGTAGTGCCTCTCACCGCTCCTCTACAGCTAATTACGGTACGGCCTGAAGTGCCTCTAACCCCTCCTCTACAGCTTATTACGGTACAGCCCGAAGTGCCTCTCGACCCTCCTCTCCAGCTAAATACAGTACTGCCCGAAGAGCCTCTCAACCCTCCTCTACAGCTAATTACGGTACAGCCTGTAGTGCCTCTCACCCCTCCTCTACAGCTTATTATGGTACAGCTCGAAGTGCCTCTCACCCTTCGCCTACCGCTTATTACGGTACAGCCCGAAGTGCCTCTCGACCCTCCTGTACAGCTAAATACAGTACTGCCCGAAGAGCCTCTCACCCCTCCTCTACAGCTAATTACGGTACTGCCCGAAGTGCCTCTCACCCTTCCTCTACAGCTAATTACGGTACAGCCCGAAGTGCGTCTCACCCTTCCTCCCGAAGTGCCTCTCACCCCTCCTCTACACCTAATTACGGTACAGCCCGTAGTGCCTCTCACCGCTCCTCTACAGCTAATTACGGTACTGCCCCGAGTGCCTCTCCCCCCTCCCCTACAGCTAATTACGGTACAGCCCGAAGTGCGTCTCACCCTTCCTCCCGAAGTGCCTCTCACCCCTCCTCTACAGCTAATTACGGTACTGCCCCGAGTGCCTCTCCCCCCTCCCCTACAGCTAATTACGGTACTGCCCGAAGTGCCTCTCTCCCCTCCTCTACAGCTAATTACGGTACGGCCCGCAGTGCCTCTCACCCCTCCCCTACAGCTAATTACGATACGGCCCGAACTGCCTCTCACCCCTCCTCTACCGCTTATTACGGTACAGCTCGAAGTGCCTCTCACCCTTCGCCTACCGCTTATTACGGTACAGCCCGAAGTGCCTCTCACCCTTCCTCTACAGCTAATTACGGTACAGCCCGCAGTGCCTCTCACCCCTCCTCTACAGCTTATTACGGTACAGCTCGAAGTGCCTCTCACCCTTCCCCTACCGCTTATTACGGTACAGCCCGAAGTGCCTCTCACCCCTCCTCTACAGCTAATTACAGTACGGCCCGAAGTGCTTCTCCCCCCTCCTCTACAGCTAATTACGGTACTGCCCGAAGTGCCTCTCCCCCCTCCTCTACAGCTAATTACGGTACTGCCCCGAGTGCCTCTCACCCCTCCCCTACAGCTAATTACGATACGGCCCCGAGTGCCTCTCACCCCTCCCCTACAGCTAATTACGGTACGGCCCGAAGTGCCTCTCACCCCTCCTCTACAGCTTATTAAGGTACAGCCCGATGTGCCTCTCACCCCTCCCCAACAGCTAATTACGGTACAGCCCGAAGTGCCTCTCACCCCTCCTCTACAGCTAATTACAGTAAGGCCCGAAGTGCTTCTCACCCCTCCTCTACAGCTAATTACGGTACAGCCTGAAGTGCCTCTCACCCCTCCTCTACAGCCAATTACGGTACGGCCCGAAGTGCCTCTCACCCCTCCTCTACAGCTAATTACGGTACGGCCCGAAGAATGCAATTATCAATGAAAAACAAGTGTAGTACCCTCATGTCTTCTATCTTCAATTCGTGTCTCAATGTCAAAGTACCATGATGTCCTGTCAAATATCTTAATACTGACTTAACAATGGATGATTTTACATTATACAGAAAATATTACGGTGTATGTTCACAGCATAACATGGAAGTCAATGTTTATTTATAACACGGTTGAGGTATGATTAAATCTAGACTAAAAATAACATGTAAACCTGGACTTGTTTCAGCTGGAGCGAGTGTACAGAACCGGTGCTAGGGAGATCCTGTTCTCCAACGGGACACGGAAGGAGATCTCAGCAGACGCACAGACAATCATTGTCTCCTTCTTTAATGGAGACATCAAGCAGATTATGCCGGACCAGCGAATTGTGAGTTTAAAGTCCTGGTTCTGGTTTCATATTGATGTTGTTGGACATCAAATGATTTCAATGCGAGAGAGCAGGTATTTTAACAACACATATAAATACAATTTTAGAAGCTGTAAACAGTTACTGTATATTGGTAAATTTTTGCTATAGTTTAACTTTTGCCATTTTTGTCCTGCCCAATGAGGTGAAATTAATTTATAATGACATTGAATATTGGTAAACAACCTACCATACATACATTATATAGTAATTACATGTGAAGGGCAAAATTAACGTTGGACAAATATGAGTTTTACTGGTGAAAAGTGGGTATTTGACTGGTGAAAGGTGGGTATTTGACTGGGTGAAAGGTGGGTATTTGACTGGTGAAAGGTGGGTATTTGACTTGGTAAAAGGTGGGTATTTGACTGGTGAAAGGTGGGTATTTGACTGGTGAAAGGTGGGTATTTGACTGGGTGAAAGGTGGGTATTTGATTGGGTGAAAGGTGGGTATTTGACTGGGTGAAAGGTGGGTATTTGACTGGTGAAGTTTTTCAGTGTACTGTAACCCTGCTAAATCAAAGGATTTCTCACATGATTTGTTTTACCCGTGTCAACAGGTGTACTACTACTGTGAGGCACAGACAACACACTCCACCTACCCTGATGGCCTCGAGATACTTCAGTTCCCAAAGTAAGCTCTGCCTTTACAATTAGTCTGGGCTCTTTTAATAAATATCATTGTTAATTCTCAAATATTGTTTTGTATGGAGAACTAGACAGCTATTTGAAATCTAGATTTGACAGAATCCTTAGCATGCTTGTAATACATACCCTGGTATATGTTAGGGAATCAGTCTGTGGTCTATGTGTTTGTATTGAATGAAAATGGCCATGCTTCTGAAAATCTGCAAAAAGTCATGCACTTTTACATCTTTACATTATTATGTAACTTATGAGAAATCAAGGACTCAACAAAACCTAGTTTCATCCATAAGGCAGGTTTGAACTCTGAAGGCTATCATATTCATTCTGGTGCCAACATAACAGAAATGTTTAGGAGTTATACAGGAAGACCTGTTTATGTTAGTACAGGTCTTGAAAGTCTTGACCATGGTTTGCCGTAAAAACAACTTCAGACATATAAGTATATCCCTATTCCTGAAGAACCCCGTCCAATGATAATCTTTTAAATGTTTGTACCCTATAGTAATCAAGTGGAGAAACACTATCCAGACAAGACTAAAGAAATAATTTTCCCGGATCAGACGATCAAGTATTTATTTCAAAATGGGTCAGAGGAGAGCATATTTCCAGACGGAACAGTTATACGAGTGGACAAGAATGGAGATAAAACCATGGAGTTTCCAAATGGACAGAGGGAGATACACACCCAGGAATACAAGGTATGGAGTGGGAACTGTATCGTTAGTAAATCACAGGATCACGGCTCATATTGTATAGCTATATAAACAGAGGGAGATCACAGGATCACAGCTCATATTGTATAACTATATAAACAGAGGGAGATCACAGGATCACAGCTCATATTGTATAACTATATAAACAGAGATACACACCCAGGAATACAGGGTATGGAGTGGGAACTGTGTATCACAATAGCACAGCTCATTCTATATAACTCTCTAAACAGACCATGATAGCACTGCCACCCCTTGTGATAATGCAAAGCTCTTTTCCATTTGATGTGTTTCACTGCTGGAGACATTTTAATCAATAGAAAATTGTATTTCTTAATATTGAAAGTTAACATTGGTAGTTTTAACTCGGAAAAATCTATGAAAAAATTGACATTTCCTTCTATTGCGGACACGATTGTCTTCTTGTGTAGGGTAAAGATAAAATTGTGACATTGCTTTCTGCTTGTGCTAAATTTCATCTCTCAAATACACTAAGATTATCATATGGTTTCTTCAGTAGAAGGCTGTCCTAGCTAATCAATGAATGGCTACAATTGTCTGATTTATTATAGTGCACTTTTATGTGCAAGACACTGTGAAACGTATCTAAACAAAATCCTGACCAATCTGAGAGATTTGAAGATTGGACAGTGTGAAGAGCGTTATCAGAAGGCTTAACTTATTATGGACAGTTGATATTGTTTATGCGTAGGTATTTCGCTGTTCCTGTGATCAAATGACTAAGTGCTGAACCAGATACCCATCAAAATGATTCCTATAGATTACAGCTAGTGTGATAGTAGGAAGAGGTACATTGGGTGGTTTTCCCCAACACCTAATTACAACTGCAAATTTATTCTGGCACATCACTTTTTCATAATTTCATTAATTGGTGTCAGAAAAATTTAAAAACAATAATTAGAATTTCATTTCATTAATGAGTTTTAGAGGAAAATATGAAAAACCTAAAATTTTATTTCAATTATCTTTTAGCAGTTAAGAAGTTTAAAAAACTGAGTGTTTATCTTTTTTTTTGCCAGAGACGAGAATATCCAGATGGAACTGTGAAGACAGTGTATCCAGATGGCCGACAGGAAACGCGGTACTCAAATGGCAGGATACGCGTAAAGGACAAGGACGGCAATGTGATTGTAGACAGACGGTGCTAGCATTGGTGTCATCATCCCTCATCATTCGTCATCACAGAAATCAAACTTGCCTACAGTTACTTAACGATGATGTTGTGTCATGGACAGACAGTACTCTTCATCTGTCAACAGTGGGGCTTCTGTATCGTCATCGTCACATTGACATCTGTCATCGTCATCGTCACATTGACATCTGTCGTCGTCATCGTCATCATCTGCAACTTCATGACAAAAAGAAATTGTGATTTATTGTCACAAGTCTTACATTTCTATCTGAATTGTAAATTTCTGAATTCTCACGGACATTGTCAATGTAAGGACAAGTCGCTGAAAGTAATTCATTGGTTATCACTGCAGTTACTGGTCAAGGCATCTTCAGCATTCAAATCATTTTTAAAAAGAAATTGTTGGGTAATCATAGCGTTACTGTCTATTCTGTTTGATATACAGTGGAATCTTGTTAGATTGGAAAACCAGAACCAAACTGTAACAAGCATTTAATTATTTCAAAGTCTATGTTTTACAGAACCAAACTTTAACATTTCAAAATCTATCTGTATGGGCCCCTAATTCCATCTGCTTCTTGCATCAGCCAAATGAAGTTTCGGAAATTCTTTTTTTATAGAATATCTGTGGAAGGGGTAATTATTTCCCACTGAATATCATGTATATTTCATGAGTACGATAGATTTTCTGACATTTACAGGAATTATCGTACACCTAATACATATATACGATATTCAACGAGTAACCTTTTAATTTTCTAGATGTCACATCTCACAAGCATCAAGATAACATTGTGTCTTCACCATAGGGATGTCAGTGGTATATTTCTCTATTGCTAGGGAAAGATAAACATCTCTTCAGCTATCTAGGTGGAAAAAACAAGAGCTTACATTCTGAAAACATAACCATTGCTCATCACATTATGTAATGTAACCTGGGTAACGTCATAAATTTCGTCACACATTTCGTGCACTATTAACGATGGCGTGGTACACTGGGTTTACCGTTGCAGCTGATTTTTGTGATAGGAGAGGGTGGGAGAAAAATAAACCTTTTTCTGTTTGATGTAGACAAGAGAAATCTTGCAAAGCCTCATGCTTGACCTCAAAAAAATTAAGGTTAATATTTCCGTGCCTACTTCACACACAGGATGCTAGATTTTTAGAACCTACCATGGTCTCATTTAATACCAGTAAGGTCAACTTCCTCTACTAAAGTGTTTTTTCTGGAGCATTAGCGTCTTGACTAAGCATTGAAAGGGGAGAGAACATTCAGCCTTAAAAATAAAAAAATATATAAAATAAAATAATAAAATTCATAGAAATTTTGATTTGTATTCACTTCAAATTTTATATGTCAGGGAATGTTTCATTTAAAATATCAGAGAAAAGTCGATGTGTTTTTCTTCTTAAATGTTTGTATTTTTCCAGATTTCTCTTGACCTTCATAACTTGTAATCAAAAACAAAAAAATGCAAGTCTGAGGAAAAAACAGTATACAGTGGATGCTTGTGAGATGCGACGACCGTCAACAATCCAGTACCAAAAACGCTTGGTCATCGGGGTGCTTGTAATTATAGGTGCGTTCGATTACCTAACATGTGACCAGTCAACAGTTGCACGTGACCAGTCAACAGTTTTATGGTGACCAGTCAACAGTTTTACGGTAGCACACATTAGCTATAGTTCGTTCGGTGAATTGTCTGGGAAACAGTCAAAATTGATTAATATGCATTTATATAGCGAGTCAGGTAACAATAGATTTTGAAATGTCTTTTTTAATCATCTTTGTTATCAATTTTGAATGCTTTCATCCATGTGAGCGGTCTTATTGATAACAAAATACATTTAAAAGTTTAGATTAGTTATAGCCTATTAATCAATGTAAAATTAGTAAAACTTGTAGAGAAATTGTGAGCAGATGACCAAGTGTACTATCAAAGGACTTGTTAATTGATTAAGCCTAGTTTTTTAAAATTAAGTATATTCCATCGTAATCATCAAAAAATTTTTTTTCTTATTTCCACTTATTTATTTGTTATGATTATAAATACGCAAAGTACATAATTGTTATATTGTTTTTCTGTACAAGTCTTGTGTAAGACTTCTTTTGTTTTTGTTTTTTAATAGATAGTGCTAGATAATTTGATTGTAGAAGTAATCACTTCATCTTGTTATTCCTCCTTGAAAAGGAATTTTATAGGACAAAAATGTCCTCCCTTTTCATAACAACAGCCTTTGTATATGAAAAGTTTATAGTGAAAAGTTTAAAGATGTGGTATTCACGAACCCACATTAATGAAATTCATCTCATTTGTAAATTTCCCATACTTTAATTGTTGCTTTAGTCTATTCACTCTTTAATTTCATTGGGGGTATATATAGAATAACCTGTTTCCATCCCGTCCCTATCCCGTCCAGATACACTGTCGTCTCTCTGTAGCAGCTATACTTTTGAGGAAATAATATTTGTCACTTTTTTCCATGATTTTCAAATGAATGCCTACCAAATCAGTTCTGCTATTGTAGCACATTTCATTGGGAGGGGAATACAAGTAGTACATGCATATTGATTGTTAATTTAATAAATGAGGTTGTTCGTTACAGACCGATTACAGATTATTTTTAGTACTGTTTGTGCGATTTAAATTGTAGAAAAAGAAAATATTTGATCCTCGGAATGAGATTCATCACTTTGATTTGAGTCTGCTGTATGTGTTTGTATGTAAAAGCGTGTACTACCAAATCCACATCAACATATTAAAGCTATCTGTCCCTTTTATTACAAAAGAAAGGTTTCATTTGATTTACGATGACAGTTTCACCAATCTGACAGAAAAGTTACCTTGTTCTTCCTTCACTGTGAAAAAGTCATACTGTGAAATCCAATATTTTTGTGTGGCCCAAATTTTGGGGTTCCTGACAAAACACCATTTTATGGGTACATGAATTTGTGAATTACGAGTACCCACTGAAATGGAGAAATTACTTTATATAATTTTTCATTGACCTATGAATTTCATGGATGAAGGTTACCCACGAAGTCAATGAAATTAAAAAACCCACACAAATTAGTGACTTCACAGTATATTGCTATAAATCAGCACATCTAAAAAACAAATACCTAAAGGATGAATGAAATAATTGGATTTGTTCACCTCTCACTGAAAAAAGGATCATGAATTGTTATTGATATAATTTGGAAAGAACTACTTGTATTCAACAAACCATTACAACTTGACAATTTTTTTTATTATGAACCAAAATGACTGCTCACTAATATTAGTGTTAATTGGTTTATATGCATGTGTTCAATTAACAGAGGTAAGCATAGTCACAAATACAGAAAAGCATTGTAAATTTTGTACATACTTACTGTAGCATATTTATTAAAACTTACGTTATCTCCAGTATATTTGTAATATAGTAAATTTTATACATGTTATTTGAAAGGCATGTTGTCAGTCAATTTTATAATATTTCTATCTTGCTATAAAATGATGAAATAATAATGCAAATTAAAATTTAAAACCTTTAATCGTTTTGTTTTGTTCTTGAATGTCAAAATATGTATGAATGTCTCACATAAACATACCGGTAGTTGTGTCCGTGGTGAATTTAATAAGAGGAATAAAATGTTCTGAGCACATGACAAACATTTTGAAATTCTAAGCGTTCAAAGAAAAATCAGCGGCCAATTTTCCAAGACGAAATAATTGTCATACTAGAGCAAAATCATTGCTACTACCAAAAGGACAGTTAAAGTTTGTAAGCACTATTTCTCAGGAAGTACAGGAGGAATCTTTCTTAAATTTGATATGTAGGTTTCACTTGGCTCTTTTGACAGTTAAAGTTTGTTATTACTACTTCTCAGAAATAACTATAGGGATCTTTCTCAAATTTGATAGTAAGGTTCCCCTTGGTCCTTAGCTGTGCATGTTTACTTTTGAAACTAATCAGAAGAACAAGATGGCTGTTGAGACTGATCTTAAAAAGAAAATGGCAGCCGGTGATCATATTGGATTTTGATATTTTAAGAACATTATCACTATTTCCCAGTAAGTACTTAACAGATATTTCTCATATTGGTTCTAATTATTTCACATTAAGTACTGTACTGGTAAGTATGTGAAACGACAAACTCACTTTCACAGTTGTCTTTTAAACGCAGCAGTATGAAGTTTAGATCAAAAGTGAGTTAAGTTGCATTTACTGTGCACATGACTCGATCTAACAGATAAGAGAAAAGAAGAGAAGAGATCAAACTGACAAAATGAAGATGGTACGATGGTGGGCCAAGATCCCTCCGAGATCTCTTATTTCAAATGCTGTTTTTCTGTTGACAAAAAAATATAAAACAATTTTCTCTTGTCTGTGGCATAACAAAAGACTTTCTAGTAAATGAGCGCATGGTACATTATCGGCTATTTGACTCCATGTTGATAAGGTTTAAACAATTAGCCATCATATGATCTGCTAATTGGTCCTTTACACTTATTTGCAATATCTTAAACAATTGAGGAAAGGCTGGTTGTTTTCTTGTGTTTGTTACGTTGGTATGTTACCAATTTTCAGGATTATTACCAAAGGTTACCTGTTTCCTTGTTTAGTGGGTCCATCTTTAACTAGCAACTTCACTATTAGTCTAGAAAATCTGGTGAATGTTCCTTTCATTTGCTGACGAAGACAGGAAAGCAATAGTCATTTAGAGTTAGTCTTTTCTCAATCTGTTTTTCATTAAGTCCCTCATTGCAACTGTCAAACTGCTTAATATATATATTTATTTTATTTTATTTTTTACCTAAGTATTTCTGTGTTTTTTTTCCCGAACTGTGTTTGTTTAAATCAGATTCACCAACTTGTTGTGGGTACATTATTTTTTTGCAAGTTCATCCTCAAATGTCTAATGCACAGAGATTTAACAAATGAAAGCATAACTTGAGTTCAACGAAAGTGTCATTTAAAGAATTAGTAAATTTGTCTCTCCGATTAAAAACATATGAATTATCAACAGGTGTACATGGACATACCAAGTACATGCAGTGTCGGACATACATTGTTTCAATGGATTTTAAATGAACTGTTTCAATTAAATAAAGCCCAATCCCTTGGACTATTCAGTGTCAATAAAATATATTTGAATGAATGAAACACCAGACTAGACAAGACAGCATGTTAGTGGTGTTAGGTGAGCCAGAATTCTTGATCTGTTGGATGTTTTACTGTCTTTATCAGTGCGACAGCAAAACAAGACCTGAGACAGCGTTAAAGGTGCCTGATGTTGTGGAGAAACCATTTACTGTGCTCGGTCACCTAGTTTTAACTCCAGTTCTCTGTGGTCTTCATGTCTTTCCTGTATTGGTTTGATTCAACCTCGCTACTTTCCATTTTCCATACAAACTGTACAACTAAGAATAATGTGTTTCTTTGTGTGGTTAAATTGGTGAATATAGAACAGGAGATATGACCTTTTATCTAGTTAATAGTATTAGGGCCCTATATCGGAGATACGGGTGCCCTATAGTAATCACTCTGTCTGTCTGTCCGTCTGTCCGTCCACAAATTTTGTTCCTGGCCGACAAATTTTGCATATTTTCACTGATGAACATTTTGTTATGACATGATGAAGCAAAGTTGATCAGAATTAAATAAGGAGTCAACCTGACCAAATTTCAAGGTCATTGGGTCAAAGGTCAAGGTTAAATTTTGTATATTTTCACTGGTGAACATTTTGGTATGACATTTTGAAGCAATGTTGCTCAGAATTAAACAAGGAGTCAACTGACCAAAGGTCAAGGTCATCAGGTCAGGGGTCAAGGTTAAATTTTGTAGCTTTTCACTAATGACCATTTTATGACATGAAGCAAAGTTGTTCGGAATTAAACAAAGAGACACACCGAGGTAAAAAGTTGAGGTCAAAGGTTAAGGTCAGTAGATTCAAATGTCAAGGTCAAATTTTGCATCTTTTCACTAATGAACATTTTGTTATGACATGATGAAGCAAAGTTGATCAGAAATAAACAAGGAGTCAACCTGACCAAATGTCAAGGTCAAGGTTAAATTTTGTATCTTTTCACTGATGAACATTTTGTTATGACATGATGAAGCAAAGTTGATCAGAATTAAACATGGAGTCAACCTGACCAAATGTCAAGGTTATTGGGTAGAATGTCAAGGGTAAATTTTGTATATTTTCACTGGTGAACATTTTGGTATGACACTTTGAAGCAATGTTGCTCAGAATTAAACAAGGAGTCAATTGACCAAAGGTCAAGGTCATTGGGTCAAAGGTGAAGGTTAAATTTTGTATCTTTTCTCTGATAAACATTTTGTTATGACATTATGAAGCAAAGTTGGTCTGAATTTAAAAAGGAGTCAGGTGACTTAAGGTCAAGGTCAATTATTGTATCTTTTCACTGATGAACATTTTGTTATGACATGATGAAGCAAAGTTGATCAGAATTAAATAAGGAGTCAACCTGACCAAATTTCAAGGTCATTGGGTCAAAGGTCAAGGTTACATTTTGTATCTTTTCCCTGATGAACATTTTGTTATGACATGATGAAGCAAAGTTGATCAGATTTAAACAAGGAGTCAACCTGACCAAATGTCAAGGTTATTGGGTCAAAGGTCAAGGGCAAATTTTATCCCTTTTCACTGGTGAACATTTTGGTATGACACTTTGAAGCAATGTTGCTCGGACTTAAACAAGGAGTCAATTGACCAAAGGTCAAGGTCATTGGGTCAAAGGTGAAGGTTAAATTTTGTATCTTTTCTCTGATAAACATTTTGTTATGACATTATGAAGCAAAGTTGGTCTGAATTTAAAAAGGAGTCAGGTGACTTAAGGTCAAGGTCAATTATTGTATCTTTTCGCTGATGAACATTTTGTTATGACATGATGAAGCAAAGTTGATCAGATTTAAACAAGGAGTCAACCTGACCAAATGTCAAGGTTATTGGGTAGAATGTCAAGGGTAAATTTTGTATATTTTCACTGGTGAACATTTTGGTATGACACTTTGAAGCAATGTTGCTCAGAATTAAACAAGGAGTCAATTGACCAAAGGTCAAGGTCATTGGGTCAAAGGTGAAGGTTACATTTTGTATCTTTTCCCTGATGAACATTTTGTTTTGACATTATGAAGCAAAGTTGGTCCGAATTTAAAAAGGAGTCAGCTGACTTAAGGTCAAGGTCACGTGATCAATGTCAAGGTCAATTATTGTATCTTTTTACTGATGAACCTTTTTTTATGTTATTATGTAGCAAACTTGTTCAGAACTTAACACAGTGTCAACTGACCTTAGGTCCATGTTACGGGGTCCAAAGGGTTAAGGTCAAGTTTTGGATTTTTCACTGATGAACATTTTGTTATGATATTATGGAGCAAAGTTGGTCGGAATTATAGAATAAGTCAACAGACCAAAGATCAGGGTCACTGGGTTAATGGTCAAGGTCATTTGGGTCCAAAGGTCAAAGACAAAGCGGATCTCTGACTTTGGCCCTGGCTCTTGATGGAGGAGGTATATAAGGTGAAATAAAACAAATCAAAGCTAACAAATGAGTACTGCACCGGTATTTACATTTCTGTTAGCCCAGCAAATATGGAGGTCGAAGGAAACAAGACTCACATCATAGTACATGTAAAATGTATATTTTGCTTCCTTGCGATTCTTTTTGAAGTCCAAATGTCAAACGTCAAGCTCAGCTATATGGGCAGATTGCTTCTTGATGATTATGGCGGATATATTTCCACAAGACGGGGCCCTCACTGACCTGTCAGTGTTCTAGTTCTTTCCCTTATCTAACATTTTTTGTGTCATCAGTTAATGCATCATGTGTTATATCTTTAAAAGTTCATACTGCTGCTGTCCTTTCACAGATAGGCTACCTTTGAACATGTGAACTAGAATCATGGACCATTATTTGTGGGGGGGAAAAAAAGACCAAAAAAAGATCACTGCCAGCTATTTTTTCTGATAAAGATCAAACTGAAATATGCAGCACTGGGGAACTGGAAAAATATCTGTTCAATTTATTTGTATTCTACTTTTTTAAGAAATTGTGATAGCAAACTTTTATAGTGGAATTCAAGATGACTGCATGGTTGTCATTTTAACAATGTGTACTGTGTTGGCTATAACAGGTCAAATTGAGGTATCGGTCAACAATTGTGACACTATGAAGTTTCCATGTGAAACAAAAGAAACAAAATAACACAATCAAGTCCTATTTTTTAATTTCTATTGAAATATCAACAATTTCTTTACATTAAGCTTACAATATCGGAATTTGAATTAAAATCTAATAAGAAACAGTGGAATAATTATAAACATAACAATTGTTAAGAATAGTATACACAATCATGTAATATGTACAATACAGTAGTGACCTTATAATAAATACATACATGATCTAATGATAATGTTGCTGTCTAATTGTTAATAGTAGTACATTAATATATATATATATTGTATATAAAAGCCAGTTATATACATTGACCTACTTAGGTTTCCAAGGATAAAAACAAGACGATGATTGGTCGATTTGGACAGAAAAAATTACCATTTCATCCTGAGCAAATTGATGAATGTAGAATGAACACATGAAAACGGGACTTGGCTATCAGCAATAGGATGAACACAACGAGAAGCATTAAATAGCGAGACTTATTCCACTTCAATCAAGGTATGGTAACAATTTCAAACTAATCCTTGAATTTTCACTCAAAAATATGTGTTACAAAAATAAGTTACAAATTAGTTTTTTTTTTTAAATGTTGATGATCATTTACGATAACACACTTAGTTTTTTTTTAAATGTTGATGATCATTGACGATAACACACTTCCCTTGTTATACAGATATACAACATACTGTACAAATCATTGTGAATACCTCGCGGACCAACAGTACTTCAAAATGAATCATTTCAACAATGTGCCATGGTAAACAAATATGAAATATGATACGGTATATTTTAAAGAGAACAACGTCAAGTTATCTTCGCATAGATGGTACATGCTAAACTTAAGTGTAAAAAAGACCGATCTTACCCAATCTATCATCATTATCTAATTCAAATATACTTATTTTGGATACAACACTGTTCTTATAAGAAGTGTTAAATCAATCATATTTCTTTTTGGAAAATCATTAATAACTACATTTACACTTCTCAAATATTTTAGTTTAGTTTTTAGTTTTGTATCATCTGGAAAGAAATATTTCGACAGCGAACTCGTTTAACATCCAACATTGTTAGAAATAGCCTATGTATGGAACCAGCGACAATGATAATCTCACGACAATGTTCTTTTTCATAGATCTCATCCATCACAATTTACCTAGGAAGCTTTAAAAACAGTAAAATCCATGATAAAAATAGGGAACCTGCTCTGACAAATAACATGTACACATTTAAGCAATTTTTGTTCAGTGTTGCATAATTCATCTGACATTTATTGCAATGGGGGAGAAAACGCTGAAAAGTCAACATTCGACACAACGACAACATTTATGCTTAGTTACCATTGATGAAGAGAACAACTCACACAAAACTGACTTTAACCTACAATCTCCATTTCACTAACTACCTAGCCTAAAAATGTGTTAGAAATAGAATAAGTAGATCACGTTACTGGTCCAGGCTAATAAAACCACAACACCCTACAACTTCAACCTTTCTGTTGGGACACTGTATAGGGGACTTCGTAAACAAGTGGAAAGAATCCCCAGGAAAAAAAGAATTTATAGATGAAACATGATTACAATTAAAGATGTAAAAATGAATATAAAATCCAGCAATAAATATTCATAATAATTGTTTTTATATTACATATAAAACCTTTCGATCTCACTTAAATGTTGTTTGTGAAACATCGGGAGTGTACTATGTATTATATCACCATAGAAACGTCTATACTTAACACAGAAATCAAACTTCGGGAGTGTACTATGTATTATATCACCATAGAAACGTCTATACTTAACACAGAAATCAAACTTCGTTGGGGAATCTCTAACATACAGTAAGACTTTTGTTTTTCTTAGAAAAAGAGCCAGTAAGCTATTTGTTTACCTTATTTTTATGGACGACATCAAAAGTGTTGTTCATAGCATGTAGAATCATCTATGAATGGAAAGAAAATTATCTCCATCACAAAGACAATGAAATTGGTCTTCACTGAAGAATTGTACTATGATTGTATGTGATCAGAGGAACCAGTACCTGTTGGGTAGGGTTTGTATAATTTGAACAGCAGAGAAGTGTTTAGTTCCTATCACGTCAACTGCTGTCGTCTGATTAACATAAATGATATTTAGCAACCTACACAAGAGTAGCCATCATTGCTTATTTTCGTCAAGTCCTTACACTCTGCAAGTCCATGATGGTTGAATATAGAAAACAGTTTGACACATAATGATTACATATAATTATAATGAAATTAACAAATTTTAGAGAGGATATTATCTATCAGTCTTACAATTGTTATCTCCCTTTATTCATGCTGTAGTATTCCTAGTTAAAACAACACAAAAGGTCAAGTCTTGGATACAAAAATGATTTATGAACAATCATAATACACAATCATAACAAAATGGAATAAATAGTTGGTAGAACAATCATGAGACATAGACGTTAGATGTTCACACTAACGGTACATGTACCATCGCTAGTGAAAACACAACAATCAGTAACATTTGATTAGAAAATTGTAGACATTATTAAATGAAAATATAAATAAAAATCTGCAAAACATAAAGTAGTTTTCCTCTAGCAGCTAACCTTATTTACTAAAACCATTAATGCTGTTTGAGTCAATGAATTCTTTACTATTGTTAAATAAGGTATATCTTTACTATTGTTAAATAAGGTATTCCATCTTTTCGTATTGCAGAGTTATCTGCTCTTGTGAGCAGGTATTGATTGTTACGGCATTGGTTTGTGTGAGAAAGCTACATCGTTTTCTCAAAAATTGATTACGTTTCACTCACAAACTAATGATGTAACAATCAATACCTGCTCACAAGAGAAGATAACTCTGCAATATCTTTACTATTGTTAAATAAGGTATACATCAATTACTGATCCGATCCTGGTAAAGAACAAGGGACTCCTTTTGTTTTCATTTTGTGTATTGATGTCATTGCGTTATATTGTTATAGTGTATGTTTCTAAATGGAATGGTAGTAACAAGTTACATAAGATGAACTACGGATTTCTTATTCAAACACACATTACCAACACCACTTGAATTAGTTTTTACCTATAGATACAAAGTTAACGTGTATTGAACTTTGGTTCTTTTATTTTAAAACTTGTAAGGACGTATGTTTTGTATTAGCGAGTTTCCAGCCTCTAGATCAAGGTTTACATTGCTGCTGAGGGTTGGATATCTCCGGCCTTTTTTAAGTTCATCATAGACATCCCTTACCAGTTTAACTATTGACTGTTTTGTTGGTACTTAATGGTACTTAACAGCAGCAATTTCTTTTTACTCAAATCAATCATAACAAAACCTTAGTTCACGTATTCAGAAATAATCTACTTTTTTAAATTGACGAATGGTTTCACAGCACTTAACATAACCATATATCATATAAATTACTGATTTATCATATGATGTTAACTTCTAATTCTTTTTCTTTGTTAATGTATCAACATAACAAAAAACTCCATTTGCGTAAATGACAATACTGCGTTTGTTTGAATGATTGTTTATACGTATATTTCCAGATAAAAGAAAAATCTTATTTTTTTCTGATTGTAACATGTAACATCAATCTGTTGTAATATTTGAATGATGAAGATGAATACAGAGTCAGTTTCAGCTACATAAAGGCAGTGTCTTCATCAGAAATATTTCCCATGATTTTGAAAGATATGATCAGAAATAAAGTTAACTTCTGAGGAAGGTAAACAAAAAGACTAGACATTAGTTTGTTTGTAGCCCCATCAGTCTAACCACAGGTTAACCATTCACACAACTTTTTCGTTTGGTTGGTAATGTTCTGAAACCAAGTTTTAAATAGAAATATACACTTTATTTTTTGTTGTAACTTTCAAATTAATGTCATTTTTTTTTAAAAGAAGAAAGACTAAATGTTGGCATTAACAATAAGAAGATTGGAAGTATACACACCCACAATTAGATATTGTCACAACAAAAGAGACAGGAACATCGTTTATAAGTCCAGCCCTAGATCAGTGGTACTTTTATAGGGGTAAACCTGTGGCAAGACTCACAACACAACTAATAAACATTCAATGAAAACAGGGCACTTTTAAGCAAATTTCCTGAGGAAAAGTAAAAAAATATAATCAATCGAAGCTTTATACAAGCAGAAACAAATGTGACCATTAATTTCAACGATTTACAAGAAATTTTGGGCTTTATAAAAAAAATCACAGAAATATCATCCTTGTTCCATTCGTCTTTGTCGAAATTCCACAACGTAATATTTTATATCACTTTGTCTATAGAATCTATAAATAAATGATTGATACATCATTTTTATGGTAATACAGTTGGTACACATTTAAACTCATCTTTCAAATGCTTTTGTTATTTCTGTATTTGAAGAGCTGTACGGTTGGAAACATTCAATATAGCAAAGTTTTGGTCTTGTACGTCATATTAAATATTTTATCAATGTTTTAAAAACTTGGTTAACCCTTTCACCCCTGCAGACCATTATGGACTTCTCAAGATCAATGTACAGTAGAGTCTACTGGTTACACAGGGGTAAAAGGGTTAACACAATATGGAACAAGGATGTACAAACTTTGCATCTCCTCAACAGCCAAATACAGCTTTGATATATAATAAACACTCAAACAGACATACACTTTTGTGTATATATATATATAAAAAAAATATGCCAAATTTTGCTGAATTCCCTCAATATTCGTCAAATGAAATTCCTTACTTCAAATGTAGCATATTGGAATTTGTTTTTACAGAAAATGTTCCAAAACTTTTCTGTTAACCCTTTCACCACTGTACACCATAATGGACTCATCCAGATCAATGTATGGGCGAGCTGATTAAAGTTGCATAGGGGTGATAGCGTTAATGACCCGAGGAGATGCAAAATATTATTAATTAGTCAGGTATACATAAAACGGTGGTCAGCAAATCAGTGAGCGTAAAACAATTTTCAGTTCTGAAGACTTGCTTCTCATGATAAGAATAATCTGTTGAATCAAATTATTTTGTAGTATGATTTTTTAGAATATGGTTGATTATTGTGACATATCATTGGTTAACATATTGATTTGTGAACAATCACTTCATTCATCATTTTCCATATCATCAAACATTTTAGTTGGTGATGAAATAAACAATACTAAACAATCAGAAAGTCTATCATTAATCATAATAAACCAAAAACCTTGGAAATAATCTAGAAATTAAAGCAGAATTTCTAGAACCATTAAAAACTGAATCCTGGAAAAGGTATTGTGATATTTAAGCGCTAATTCTATTTAATTGATTTGTGCGTGATACTTGAGCAAGATACCATACAAGTTTGTGCAAGCCAAGCAGTTCTAGTTTACCAATAATGATTCGATACGATGGTTTATACCTTCATTTAATGACTGCAATACTTTATAAGTATACAGGACGTAAAATTGTACGGTAAAGGACAAAGCCTGTATCATATGGGAAAAAAAGCCTAACCAATCTACATCGCCATATGTCAAGTCATGCATGGCTAACATCCATATCTATAACTGTAAAGCACATGACAGATTTACTTTAAGTTTGAATTGATGTTTTAGAGGAATCACTTTGCATCACATCCTCAAAATTCCTGGGTTTATGCTCACTTTCCTTCTCTTCACTCCTTAAATATGACATGACAAAATATAAGCCTTGCAGTTGATTGGTCTGCGATAAATAAAATTTGACCAGTTGCAAGGCCGATACCTTTCCTTTTAAGATTACAGAGTTAAGCGACATTCAAATTCAAAGCCTGTCAATTTTACCGTTATGCTGCTGTGTGATTCTTTACATCAAAGGATCAAATTGGTCTACTTTTATTATCTACAAGGTGGTACATTCACTGCCTTTAACTTCGTCATGACATATCAAAGGGTATGGAGAGCGTAACAGAGATGGCAGTTCACTGACTTACGGGTTATCAATGTTGATGTTTAGCTCACGGAAACCATAAGACAGAAAAATAATATCTTGATATCAGGTCGATCTAACTGGCTGTCGTATTAAGTCTAGGTATTTCTGGGAATGTCATTTCTAAAAGTTGATTTTGACTAACAGAACCTTCCCCTACCTTGAGAGTAAGATAGGGACCTCAACCTTACGGGTGATAGGGACCATCTTTTCTGAAGGAGATCCTTTTGATTCCATTACAATCTCACGTTATTGTGCTTTCTATCAAACCTTAGAGGATTCAACAGAAATCATACAGGTGACAGAGCTTAATGACAATATAGACATATGTTTTACATTTCTTCTGTAAGTTTTCACCTCAGGTCACGGTTTGGCTTTTATTTTATATATTTATAGGCATTAAATATGACCAGGTAGTATCTTTTTGTGGCACGACTTGTGTTTGTAGTCAATGGTAACTGAAGTATCATTTAAAATGACTACTGTTTGTGTTTGACATTTACTTCAAAAGCATGGTGCTGGCTAGTTCACACAAATAACATGTCACGACACACAGAACAAATAACATTCCGAGTAAAATCAAATCTAACGCTCCAGTTACATCGTCACTTCAGTGTGTACAGGGCTCATATTGTTGACCACCCAAACAGCAATTAGATTTGTCTTTATATAAATCATAATATCATTTGCAAAACATCACATAACACACTGATTACAATACAAAACTTTGTAGTTTTACTTTTAAAATAAAATAAATTTTCAAACAACATTCAAAGAGATATTTTTACAAGAATACTGATCGATGAATTATGAAGAATTTTGAAAGCCAGTAATTTAGCAAAATAGCACTTTATATAAAGACGGGTTTTAGAGAGATTTAATAGACACACAAATTGGCTAATTATAGAGGTCAAATGAAATAGGACTCCCTAATAAATGTGAAGGATATTCTAGTGGAGCTTTAGACATGATTCTATTCAGATTGTATAAAATGGTACACTCGTGGAAAATTTCTTATAACATTTATATTACCTCAAATGGTGCTTACATAACAAATAATGTTTGAAATTGAAACAAATCTTTCTAGTACATAATCTTGATAAATTCGTCAAGAAAACGTTTACAATAATCACGGATAAAAAAAGATTATCATGGTAGAAATGCATATCTACGCATATGCACTTTATTGCACAAAGAGCTATGTAGAGAAACATAAGCTACCAATTCCCACCACCTTGTGGGATACACCCTTTGTACTTACTCTTGACTGATACAAACATTATCTCAGGAAGCTGTTACCTCCATGCAACCCAGGCAATGATACTTAGCTAGATATATAACATATTGAATGATTTTTGGTGCATCTATTATTTTCATTCTACAGGAGGAGGATGAAATCACAAATCATGCATCTATCTTTGATCAGACATATAATAACATGTTAATTTGACATAGAGGGTTTTAATTGGAAATCAACAAAATTTGTGGATATACACTGTGACTTTAATTCATAATAAAAACTTACAGCTTTCAGCATTCCCTTCATTTTTGTTTCCAAACTTCCCTTTTTCTCTGTTCTTAAATATAATAATTTTTCAATGATTTTTTTATCACATCTGGAGAATTTAAGACGGAAATGGCAGGACCAAGAGACTCCATTAATATCAGTCGAGGAAGGGTATATTCTAAATGTGGGTGAGAAAGATGGCCTACAGTGCAATCCTTCCCACTTATAAATACAACACTACTGTCATGTCTATGAAGAAATGCCGCTTCTTGATCTTTCTTCGTGCTTCCAGGTTACTTCACTAGCAAAAACAGTCTAATTTAGGAATTTCAGCATTCCATCGCCGTTCGTCTAGCTCATCACACAATAAAATATCCATAACACATCTACCTGCCTTACAAACACCAGCATGATGTAGATCAACCTACCATAATCTCTTTGAAAAAGACACTTGGCAGTCAAAGTCGCATAGCATGCCAGCTTTGTGTTTTCAAAGGTAAATCTTGATTTGCATTTTGGAATGTCATTAGCCAATCAGAATGGTTGTGTTGGGTCATGTGGTACATTTCCTAGGCAACTTGTGTTATTATTATGATGACAACTATGACCACAAGAACTACAACACAAGCTACTATCATTATCATTTTCTGAAAAAGAAAAGAGAGAAAAAATTAGCTCGTGAAAATTCATCAGCAAACACATCAGAGGAATACCAAAATTACTGGACTGCTTCACAGACAACGTGTAGCATGATAGTGACACTGTATATGTTAAATATATAAAAAAAACAAAGTCATCTGTTCATGGAAGGATAAAACGTATTCAACAGCTTTGGATTTGCTCGTTTTCTTATTTACAAACAAAACTTGTTTACTTACAAATCCTGTATACACTTAATGCTCTATTTCTACAATCTTTTTTTTTGTGTTATATGATTTTGGTATATATACTATACTGCTTATTTTCGATACGAAACAAAACATCTTCATACCCTATACAAACCACAGAGCACTGTAATACTCACCGATCTAGTACTTGGTCCATAAACTTACAGAAATCCTACTCACCAAACTATCTTTTATATATAAAGGGACATCACTCTACCAACTGATAAACAACTTAACAAAACAGAAATTACACTAACTACACTGTCTATGTATCATCACCTCTCTTAGCAGCTTTCAAAACATTTTTATGTTTAAAGGGGCATAACTCCACTTACCCGCCTAGCTTTACTTTGGTAGCGTACTGCCTTCTTTGTATCCATCTTGGCCGTTTCTATATAGTCTACAGCCTGTTCCACGTTGTACTCTATACGGTCTATCATCTCGCCCTATAACGCAAACAATAAACATTACTTTTTATAAGAAATCATTATCTACCATTCCAGACAGAATAGTTCATAACAAGTTTTAGGGTGGGAAGTGATGTATTAAGATTTAGAAAATGGAAGTACTTCTGGTCTCTTGCTAGAATAGAGAGTCTGCGACATTCATCACAGGTCCAGGGCCTTTAAAATTGTTACTGGACCTGCAGTTCTCCTATACCTACAGGCTCAATCCCCTCAATAGTCCCTTGAAAAAAAATCTACACTTAATTGTATTGATTACTATTTTCTGAATGAAAATTAAGATGGTACTAAAATATCAATCAATTAATTATGAATTAAAACAAATATAAACAGTGTAAAATAAGTTTCTTGAATTTAATTGTACCAGTAGAATTTTAATTGGGCCTGTAAATGCTGAGGCTGACAATAGTGGGAGCCAAATTTTGTTGTGCACACAGGGTTGTACCTGCCTCCAACGGTGGCAGATAGTAAGAATTAGCTCTTACCATGGCCTCTAATGTTCTGTCTAAAACCTCTGAACTCTACACTGACCTATGACCTCTAGATCTCACCTGTTGTTCCACGAGCATAGCCATATCCATGAACATATCATGAAGCTCTCGTATACTCGTCTCCAATTTGATAATGTCGTTATGACGAGCTTCTATGTCTGCTAGCGTCTGTTTTGCTTGTTGCGTTTCCATTATGATCTGAAATAAGTAAAAATATATAAATGATGAAATGTTCTTAAACTTATTTTACATACAGAAGAAATTTGCAATTATAGAATAATACCTGGGTATAACATTCCTGAATAAGGTGCTAGCTATAAACTCCCGAACTTGTAAAATGTACAATGTTTGTTTCAGACAACAGATATAGCTAAATATTTAATGAGGAATGATATGTTCAGAAAACTAAATTCTCAGTATGGCAAATGACAAATTTGGTGGGCCCTCATCAGTTTATTACATTGTATTAGAAGTGACAGGTTTGGTGGGCCCTCATCAGTGTATGACATTGTATGGAGAATGCCATGTTTGGTGGGCTCTCATCAGTGTATGACATTGTATTAGGAATGATATGTTTGGTTGGCCCTCATCAGTGTATGACATTGCATAAGTAATAACAAGTTTGGTGGGCCACATCAGTGTATGACATTGTATTAAGAATGATATGTTTGGTTGGCCCTCATCAGTTTATGACATTGTATGAAGAATGACATGTTTGGTTGGCCTCATCAGTGTATGACATTGTATGGAGAATGCCATGTTTGGTTGGCCTCATCAGTGTATGACATTGTATGTAGAATGCCATGTTTGGTTGGCCCTCATCAGTGTATGACATTGTATAAGGAATGATATGACACTGTACGAAGAATGCCATGTTTGGTGGGCCCTCATCAGTTTATTACATTGTATGTAGAATGACATGTTTGGTGGGCCCTCATCAGTGTATGACATTGTATGGAGAATGACATGTTTGGTAGGCCCTCATCAGTGTATGACATTGTATGGAGAATGACATGCTTGATGGGCCCTCATCAGTGTATGACATTGTATGAAGAATGATATGTTTGGTTGGCCCTCATCAGTGTATGACATTGTATGAAGAATGACATGTTTGGTGGGCCTCATCAGTCTATGACATCGTATTAGGAATGATATGTTTGGTTGGCCTCATCAGTCTATGACATTGTATGAAGGATGACATGTTTGGTGGGCCTCATCAGTGTATGACATTGTATGTAGAATGACATGTTTGGTGTGCCCTCATCAGTGTATGACATTGTATGTAGAATGACATGTTTTGTGGGCCTCATCAGTCTATGACATCGTATTAGGAATGATATGTTTGGTTGGCCTCATCAGTCTATGACATTGTATGAAGGATGACATGTTTGGTGGGCCTCATCAGTGTATGACATTGTATGAAGAACGACATGTTTGGTTGGCCTCATCAGTGTATGACATTGTATGGAAAATGCCATGTTTGGTGGGCCCTCATCAGTGTATGACATTGTATGAAGAATGACATGTTTGGTTGGCCTCATCAGTGTATGACATTGTATGGAGAATGCCATGTTTGGTGGGCCCTCATCAGTGTATGACATTGTATAAGGAATGATATGACATTGTACGAAGAATGCCATGTTTGGTGGGCCCTCATCAGTTTATTACATTGTATGTAGAATGACATGTTTGGTGGCCCTCATCAGTTTATTACATTGTATTAGAAGTGACATGTTTGGTGGGCCCTCATCAGTGTATGACATTGTATGGAGAATGACATGTTTGGTGGGCCCTCATCAGTGTATTACATTGTATGAAAAATGACATGTTTGGTTGGCCCTCATCAGTGTGTGACATTGTATGTAGAATGACATGTTTTGTGGGCCTCATCAGTCTATGACATCGTATTAGGAATGATATGTTTGGTGGGCCCTCATCAGTTTATTACATTGTAAAAGGAATGATATGACATTGTACGAAGAATGATATGTTTGGTGGGCCCTCATCTGTGTATGACATTGTATGGAGAATGACATGTTTGGTGGGCCCTCATCAGTGTATTACATTGTATGAAAAATGACATGTTTGGTTGGACCTCATCGATGTATTACATTGTATGAAGAATGGCATGTTTGGTGGGCCCTCATCGGTGTATGACATTGTATGGAGAATGACATGTTTAGTGGGCCCTCATCAGTGTATTACATTGTATGAAAAATGACATGTTTGGTTGGCCCTCATCAGTGTATGACATTGTATGGAGAATGACATGTTTTGTGGTCCTCATCAGTCTATGACATCGTATTAGGAATGATATGTTTGGTTGGCCTCATCAGTCTATGACATTGTATGAAGGATGACATGTTTGGTGGGCCTCATCAGTGTATGACATTGTATGGAGAATGCCATGTTTGGTGGGCCCTCATCAGTCTATGACATCGTATTAGGAATGATATGTTTGGTGGGCCTCATCAGTGTATGACATTGTATGAAGAATGACATGTTTGGTGGGCCTCATCAGTGTATGACATTGTATGGAGAATGACATGTTTGGTGGGCCTCATCAGTCTATGACATCGTATTAGGAATGATATGTTTGGTTGGCCTCATCAGTGTACATATTTGGTGTACGTACCCCCTGTGTAAATATTGCCGGATTCCCTGATTCTAACATGTCTTCTAGCTCCTCGTTTGTTGTAGTTCTTCCAGCTATAACACAAACGTTTACATTTAGTTGTAATTCAAGCCACATTTATAATCAAACCAAAAGAATATTACCAGATAAAAGTAAAACTTTAAACAAATAAAATGAAAATTGACATTTTTATACATAAATATTCTTTGAAATGTTTCATGTCCATAACCTCGTTAACTATTTTTGTATATACATACTTCAGTCACATAGTCATACATAAAATCTTTGCAAATATTTGAAGAGTTCCTGAAATAATAATTTTGGAAATTAATTCAACAGATAAATTGTAAAACAGCCACATGATAAGATAATAATTACATAGTAAAGACTGTGTAGGGTGCCAAAAATAAAATATCTGCCCAAAAGTGCAACATGTGTCAATATAAATATCTTAAATGATGCTGGATCTATAGCTATGGCAAATCAATTTGTATCTACATTTATGGTAAATGACATCAAAGACATCATATCTTTATGGAAATGATAGAAAGACATATATATATTGCTAAGGCTACTAATGTATCTCTATGTTAGAGGACATCAATGATTGTAAATCACTATTGCTATGGTTACCAATGCTAGTTCTATCTCTATGGTAGGGAATATCAATGACAACATTGCTATATTTCTATGGTAACTAATATATCTCTATAGTAAAAGACATTATTGACACCAAATCTCTATTACTATGGTTACCAATGCTAGTTCTATCTCCATGGTAGGCAGGGGTCGACACTAACACTAGTCCGCTCAGTCCTGGACTAGTAGATTTCAGCAAGGACTAGTGAATCACCTTACCTAACTGATCATTTAGACTTGTGAAAAATATTGTTATAAGGTAAGAATATTCCTTTTTAAGATTTTAAAAACTGCTTAAAATAAGATATATTGCATTATAAATTGTCAAAGATTAACTAAATCCTTTACTATATTTTTAAGGCAGTTATTTTAAGTCCCCTACAGTTGATTACTTTTGATGTTTCATGCTGTAGATCGCGATGTTTTCTTAAGGAAATCTTGGACTAGTTACATTGACACAGAACTAGTAAATAATCATTTCAACTAGTCCTGTGGACTACCAAGCAAAAAAAGGTTAGTGTCTAACCCTGGTAGGGAATATCAATGACAACATTGCTATATTGCTATGGTAACTAATATATCTCTATAGTAAAAGACATTATTGACACCAAATCTCTATTGCTATGGTAACCAAATGATAGTTCTATCTCTATGGCAAATCACATCAAAGACATCAGGATATCATCAATCTAAAACAACAAAGTTTCTTTCTCTCACTCATGTTGTTCACTACTAATTACAAATCTACTATTATGACAGTAATCTACCACAAAATTGATAGCAAATGATGCCCAATTTACTACAAACAACATCACTATGACTGAAATGGCAAAGACGTCATGATCTAACACTTCTGTTGTCTTGTGTCATGGTTTAATGAACAAGAAATTCATATTACAAATCGCTATATGCAAAGAGACAAAATCAGTATCTATTTCGAAAGAAACAGTTTACGGATGTACAACCTGTATTCAATTTGACGTAACTTGACAGTTACAGATAATTCTTAAAGTCACAACCTTGAAATATACAAAATAGTAAAAGTGTCAACCTTTAAGTTACAATACTGTACACCATCAAAAGTTCCTCATTTATTCGAGGTAAATGTTGTCCAGAACAAAAGATCCTATTCGTAAATACAACAAACTTTCTGTCCACAACTCATGCGTCACACTATAGATGGCCTCTATGACAACTAAAACAATCTAACACAGTAAAGAACAAACAGGCAGCCATCTTACGTATAACAGCTACTTTCCTTATAACACGTCAGAAATAATGGCCGGGTTTTCCCTTTGCTATGCAGACTTCCGTACAGGGCAGCAATTTTCCATTCATCAAGACGAGATATGATAAAATGGGACATTACCTCTATAATTATGGTAGTAATTTTTAACAGAAATTTTACAAAAATATAATGCGAAAATGGACAAAGTTCAGATCCATAAAAGGAACAATATAGAAGAAATATTATTTTAGGGAAGTCAGTTATTTTGCTGGAGTCAATTTCAGCTTTTAATAAAATTTCTTTTGGAAAGTTGGTGATTTTACAAACAACACGAACAGGGGGCATACATGTACCATCCAATAAATACTGACTCAATTTGTAGAGGAGTAACTTTGAAACAAGTCAAGTGTGATTTTTACCCTTTACTCTTGACTGATAATCACTTAAAGACCTGAGGCTGACCACCTAAAGCAGATCAAGAACTTGGTTACCATACTATGGTTTAAATACTCACTAAATTTATAGAGGAGTTACTTTGAAACAAGTCAAGTGTGATTTTGACCTTTTACCCTTGACAGACAACCACACAAATCTAATCAGGTATAGAACTTGGTGTTAACATACCGCTGGTACTTAACTATGCAAAAACAAACTAAATTTGTTGAAGAGATTGTAACATACCTTGAACAATCTTTCTAGAATCACAGAGGAACAAAACCATTTTTCAGTGTAACTTTGGGTATGGTGGGTAAGTGGAGAGGGGGTGGGGAGGGATCCCTTAATTTCTGACAATTGAGCCCAAATTCTAGAAACATTGTAGTAACATTCATATCAAGTAAGCTTGTAGAAACAGCAGTAAACTTTCCCATAACAAAAAGGTCTTGTATTGTAAACATGATATCTGATTAAGTTTAAACAAAACCATGGAGACAACGACGTGATACAGAGCCACACATTACAATACAGGAAACATAGGAGAAACAGGAAATCTATCACAAGATTCATTTTGTGGTTTTAGTGTGAACAATGAATGAAACCCACTTCTTACTATTGGATATGACCTTTCACAGTATCCACTTTATATATCACACCAAGATTGATAATTTATCATTTTAGTTTTCTAAAGAAATAGAATCAAGGTGTAACCGAGGTTATTTTTAATAAGTGTCTTCACATGGATTCAACCCCAGAAATTCTCCTTACTAAGCTGGTAAGATGCAACTATTTCACCTGCAGGGTGACATGTTTGATCTGATACCCTTCCAGAAAAAAACCTTGTTTGATCTTATACCCTTCCAGAAAACCCCTTATGTCCCAAGTGTTATCAGGGGACACGGCAATGTTTGTGAGAGCAAGGCTCAATATTTTTGTCATTATTCAATAGCTCCTACACGAACACAAGTATAGCAGAGGTCATTATTTTCGCCAGGTCAGTATTTACAAGGGTGTAATACTCAACAGTCTTGACCAGGGGCCGGTTCTATAGGCCAAACATACATACCCACATAGAGAATGGGTCAAAAGCTGCCCAAGGTGTCTCCAAAGAAGCATTCACATAGAGTGGTATGTGATTTTTTTTATAGAAGTGTTCCTATATTTGAAAAACAATCTTTCAGACAAGTTGCTAGAATACCAATAAAGGAACTAAGAACTGGTAATGCTGTCTGTGTTGAGCCTTCCCCTACAGTCCTTTTAACATATCTTTCAGTGGATTTTTTTCAAAGAAATTTTAAATATACTACTTTCAAAACAAAAATTAAAACAAGCTATCACAAGCCATTTTTTTCTAAAGAATTTTCAAAAAAAATGTTATCAATTTAAAGTCAAACAATGAGAAATGCTGAAGACAGCCCAGAAAATATATAACTGGCTGTTGATTGTGCATTCTCTCGTAAGATAAGGGATCATACTGATAAAATTCCTTTAATCAATAAAATAAAAAGAGATGATTCTCACTTTCAATTGGATATGATGGGCAACATTCTGTCATCAAGGAAACAAAGGTAATAACTCAGAATCACGAAGAGAAAAAGTCACAGCCATCAGAAAATGAGAGACATTTCTTCATTAATTCCTAGTCAGATTGAGAATATTTTATTAGATAAATGTTTTTTTGGAAACAGTTCCTACTTGTTTGAAAAATCTGGGATCACCGTTGAGAATAAAAGAGGAGAAAATCTGGGTCAGATTTGGGGTCATTTTAATCAATGAGGAAACCAGATGTAACAATCAATTAAAAATTTGATCAAAATCACGGTTTGGTGATTCATCAACACGATATTAAACTGGAGAAGATGATGCATAATTTTCCACGAATGAAAAGGGAAAGGAACAACAATTCACTGACAAATCATGGGTCAAATATCAAACAACAGTCCATACATGGTATACAAAAGTGCTTGAGATAACAGGTAATGCTTCGATTAAAGCATAAAGGGAGATAATCACTGAAGGGCGGAACAATAAGATATAAAGAAAACATGTAAAACAGGTATTTTTCTACTCTTTTGACAAGTTCATCATACGTTTTACATAATTTCATAAATACATGTTTTGTGTTCCTATTTATAAAATACAACTGCCTACCCTTCCCCATATCTATTGAGATATTCCTGACAATGAAATATTTGTTTCAAAAGAAACTGTGATACACAATAATACGGAGAGAATTCTCACAAAAACATATCATACAGGTTTGATTGTGACTGTTGTATAGACATATCACAGAGCGCAGGGAAATGACATAAAAAGCCACGGCTCCTGTCACTGATTATACTATAATTGAATAATCAATCTCAGTCTGGCTGGATGTATTTCTACACTATTGATCTCTCCTGTATCAATTGATTAATCAATGAATAACTATACACTCCCTAATTGAAATGCCTTAAGATTTTCTATGAAACTATGGTAAATGGAATATGCCATTAAATCAGAGATATTTATTTTAAATATAATTTAAGAACGTTTCTTATCAAATTTCTCTATCTGAAACCTGATTATAGAGTGCATCTAAAAAATGTTCCCATATGAAATTGAAGTACAGAATTTTTATCTGAAAAATAATTACAGGATGTCTCTCAAAAATGTCTCCATCTTTAATCTAATAACACAATGTTCTTAGAATGTTTTAGATTTTTTGAATGGAAAATCATCTTTATTCGAATCTATATATAGAAAGTCAGCAATTCTGACAGGGACAAACTGACATGGATTACGACATCGAAGTAACAACAGGTACTTCCTGTACAGCGTACAGAGGGACAAGAAACACTTAGGATTAACAATTGGGAAAGCAGTGGATGAAATCTAAAAAGAATTTGTTACAAAATTCACACTCTGGAGAAAAAGCCTGTATAACATGGACCAGTTTGCTTTAAGTGCACATATTACAACTAAACAATCTAACACCCATTCTTGATCTACAGATAAAAATTATGTAAAATTTGACAAAAAATAAGATAAAAATACATGGATTTTAGTTGGTGACTTTGTGCTTATCCAAGCACGTCCAAAAAAGAAATCAGGCAAAATTTCAATTATTTCAAATTTTACATTATGTACTAAAAGGAATAAAATTAAAAACATCGAAAAATGTTAGCAGACTCAATTTTAGCAACAATAAGTAAGGATTTAAGCTACTCTATTTCAATATTTTACACACGATTGTAGGCCACTGCAGAGAAAAATCAGCATTTAGAAATAACTGCGATAGCAATAAACAAGACGACCAAATTACACCTTTCATTGTTAGACTGTTTATAAAATCTCTGACAACTCTGACTAACATTGTGGCCACCGATCTCCGACAATTCCACAAACATTGTTACGATCAGGTCAGCAAAATGTTGAAGACATAAGCAGTACAACAACTATCAGGTTTTGATTGACATGCACTTACGCTAGCTCACAGGCCCACGCTACAGGTAATTGATAGTTAATTAGCAGACAATACCAAATAAGGAACTCAGCGTAATTTTGTACGTAAGGGGGGGGGGGGAGACAGCAGCACAAGCAAAAAGTACGAAACGATGGCTTACTGATCTCCAGCTGCCTCTGAATGCGTCCTTTGCATCGCTCACGGTAGTCTATCTGGCACGAATTGTAATCGTTCATAACCTCCACAAATTTACGTGATAATGTGGCGTGCTAGGGCAGAAATGAAAAGAAATGTACAGAAATTATTCAAAAAACACAAAAAATCCATCAAAAGTTTATAGTTTACTAGAAAATCAAATAAAAATAGTTTAAATGACTGTTCCATTTACCGAAGGTATGCATTTTTATCTGAAAATGAAACCTTAATATTTTGATCCAAAACTTTACAGGAATTCATCCTGAATTTCAAAAGCAAATAGTTTTGAAGTGTGAACCAAGACTAACTGAAGTATTCAATACAAAAATACAGCCAGCCAAATGGAACAATCGTTTGTGAACAAAAAATCGGAAAAAAATAAACAAATGAAAAAAAAAGAAAATGAAGAGATGTTCTTTTGCTACCTAGAGCAAAGTAAGAGGTTTGGGCTGATCTAGTAGAGGAGATTTAAAAAGAAACGCCGTGCAGAATAGAAACGTTCTTACTGATCTCCATTTGACGCTTAATTCGAGTTTTGCACCCCTCTCGGTAGTCTAGCTGAGCTTGGTTGTACACTCCCATCACTTCCACAAATTTACGTGATATTGTGGAATACTACAGAAAAAGTTACACATCAAAGTGGAAATATTAATAGATTTAGAAAGAAAAGAAATACTTCAATATGAAATAAATATTTAAATTGTTTAGTTCAATAGAAAATAAATACTAAAACTTTTTTTATTTTTTTTAATAGGAAAATAATGTCAGAACGGATTAAATAACATTTAGTTTGGTAGGAAGTAATTAAGATGGAAAATTAATATTAATGGTATTATTTTGTTTAATAGGAAAGAATATATTTAAACCAATTCATTGTTTAAATATTAATAGTTTTATGTGAAAAAGTTTTAAAACATTAACTTAATATTATATTTGATAGAGTTAACTTGCAACTGCTTGAAATCTCATTAATAAATGTAGACAAAAAAATGAAACTGCCAATTAGGAAATTGACATGGACTTCAACAACTAAATTTTGTAGCTAAATTTTGCTTGTATTATAATGATTTTAAATAAAATAAGTATGAACATCAAAGAAACATAAAAACTAAACAGAAATTCAGCTGTACATACTTGTTTGGTGTCATCTAAAAATAAGTATGAATGAAAATTTCTCGATAATATTTTATCTCTAGTCCATTTCATTATTTTTGTTATGCAATAATTACATGTGACAAAAGAATGAATTTTGTAAAATATGAAGTAAAACAAGAAACTATAAAAAAAAGATTTTTTATTCATTTCAATTGTAAAATCTATTTTCATGATAAAATATTTAGCATAACTTACGTATGCATAAAATGTATTACTACCTATATAGCTATCAATAAAAGTTTCAAGAAACCTTGGATTTCAATTCAATAGTCTCTCCTTGGGACCGCCCTCAGCATTTCATGCAGAAGAAAATGCCATGTTGCTTCCTCATGAACGGGCAATGTGTTGAACAGGTGATTTTCTGACACAAAGTTACAGATTGAAATCTTTTATACTGGGATACAAACAATGTGTAATTGTAGATAGCAAGCAATCTCTGAATTTATGGTAATTATTACTCGATTTAAAAGGTTAATTTTGCATTTCAATTTAAGAAATGATAGAATTTAATTTGTTCTGTAAATAATTGCATTAATTGACCTGTTTAAGAAGTTCATTTTTAAGTGTGTTTTTTTCAAATCTTTCCTACAAAAATGTTGGGCATTGAAAAATTGGTATTTCTTTTTGAATTATTGTAATATGTAGCACCCACTACCACAGTGAAAGGTTACCTAGGTTGTCATTGTTTAGCTGAAGCATTAGATTAAATCTTAGTTAAACCATTTTGCCAAAAAGGTAAATTCTAATGAGAGGAAAGCATTGGAACAAGAGATATGAGGGTGAAGGAGCTACAAGTATTACAGTTTTGACATACCACTGAAGAGAACAAGCTTATGGTTCAGACAAAATAGTTTATCAGACTGGTGAGAAGTTTGAAGATTAAAATTAATATCACTATATTTGTCAACTTTTAAGAATTTTGTTTTTTAACCATCCACGTTCTTCTGATTTTTTTGTAAAAGCAAGTTCTTTTAGTGCTAATGAAAGAACCTGAAAAAGAAACCTTCTGGAGAATTGCTGAAAAAAATCCTGAAAATGAATAAAGCAGGAAATTTTCTCTTCAAATGTTGCCCCCAAATATTTGGAAAGTAAAATGATGAATTCAACAGGTTTGCTTGTGTTTTCTTTGTCAAGAATGTAATCAACTATTTTATTTCAGTGGAAAATTTCAAAGTAAAAACAAATTCAGTTCTATTCAAAATTGATTCACAGCTTCAGAAAAATTAGAAAATTTTCTACTGGACAGTAATGAGTTATCTTAAGTTGTTTGAATATTTCTATGGTTTTTCGCAAATTTTCCTTTTGTTTGTGTGCGTCAGAAAAGCCATAAAATCCCAATTTGCATTTTTTGATGAATAAATCTGAAAATGAAACTTAATTTAAAGACAAGAAATATTGCAAAAGTAATATCTTAGCATTGGACACATATAATATGAAAAAATAGACATGCTTTTATAGACTTCAATTTCAACAAAATTTGTAAATGTCAAATTATCTTTCTTCACACAATTTAATGATATTAATTTCATTCCTTTGTATGACTGAACAGATTAGTGGAAATGAAGGTTGAACTGACCCATTTACAATACATGTTTAATTATATCACTTAATTGATCAATAAGAGGAAAATGATGATGCAAGTGTGATTTCCTCATGTCATGATATAAAATACTGAATACCAGAAATGTTTTACCACATCAAATTTTCACCCTTCCCTTTTCAAATCCAGAGTTGCCTAGTGTCAATTCCGCCCTCCACATACATGTAATGGTTATGTATAATATGCTGTGTATAAATATTTTCCGTCATGATAAATTTGTTCTCATTACTTAGGGAGAAAAGGTAGAAAAGTTAAATTGTGACAAAATTTCCTGGTATACAGAATGAAAAAAAGGTTATGGAATGTTTCTAACTGTCCACTGAAGATGTTGAAGTTTTCCCTACAATCAACTGTAATTTTGAATCTTGTTAAGTTCATATTCGACTTCCTTTTAATATTTAAAGACGGGTTCTGCTAATTTTTAGTACTTTCAAGCGTACGTAATATGCATTTCTTGTTATAATGTTTTGAAGCAGTCTTATTGTGCTTTAATATGCTTGAAAAAAAGTCCATCCCAAAGGACTGTAAGCTAACCAACAACACATGGTTCTTTGTACCTCTCCATACCTTTACCTATTTCCATACATTTACCTATTTCCATACCTTACCCTATTTCCATACCTTTACCTATTTCCATACCTTTACCTATTTCCATACCTTTACCTATTTCCCTATTTCCCTTAATCAAACGGGCTTTATAAATGGAAAGTAAAAGTAGTGCATCTCAATGGAGCTATACGTTTATTATTCATTATTCCAGCACTTCTCTTTAACAAATTCTTTATTTGGTGGTATTTAAGGAAACTTAATGCATAATGTTAAATATCTTTCATGGTGAAATATTGCTAAAAATCAGCAGAAATCCATCTTTAAATGATGTTATATAGTAAGTAACAATCATCTCGTCAGAATCCCTGCCTTATTGTGCACCTTTCATAGTTATGAGTCATCCAATTATTGAATATGGCCAAATTATGATTAATGAAAAACAAATTATTTTATAAGTTTTTTTTTTTTTGGGGGGATGAAACTATGTTACAGAAAGGTAGGTTACCTTCACTCAACAAAGGTACCAATACAATGGACCTATAATAGGTGTCCACTTGATTGCATGTTAATGAAAAAAGTCTCTTATTCTGGTATATAAAACAAAATCAGATAAATGTCACCACATAAGTGCTCTTATATTTCCACATGTGAATCAACCAATGAAAAGTGCTCACACATACTTGCAAATTGATGTTGACCAATGAAAGTGCTGATATGAATTTCACACTAAAACTGACAAGTGATGATACAACTTTAATTTCCAAATCTACCAATGCAAGTGTGTTGAAGTCTTTCTGAAACTGTTGATGATTGGTGTAAATACATACTTGTGTCTTTCGTATTCTAAGGTCTGCAGATGATTTGTTGGAATGCTCCTCTTGTTCTATGTTTTGTTCAATAACTGGAAAAATAAGAAAACAAGTAATCAGTAAATTTTCTTTAGAAATATTTCTGCAAACTTCTTCCATACCTGCTATAGATTACAACTTTATGGTGACACAACTCTGTCTTTGTCGTATTATCGTTTAACATTATTAACCAAACGTCATTTGCAACCCATGTAAGCTTTGGGAAAAAATAGGCCCGTTATATCTAACTGCATCCTAGTAACAGGCATCCAATGTCCTCTGTAATGGGGATGGTTACTTCCATGGTTACGTGGGGACATTTGAAGAAACCAAACAAATTGTCCCACTGCAGGTCCACTGATGTTGCTCCCCCTGTAGATTTAGTAGTTTTCTTCTATTTCAACTGTGTCGAGAAGATCCTCGGTTTGCACGGGGGAAAACGTATGTTGCCCTATGTTCATGACTGATGTCTACAACTATGTGTCCTTTTTTTAGGAGGACACTGGAAAGACCCAAACTGTTTGGCTGACCACAATGCTTGATTCCTGGCATTTGTGGCAAGTATGTAGAAATGTAGAGTGTACGACTTGGTAACCCTTGGTAAACTTTGGTGACCCTTAGTAAACTTTGGTGACCCTTTGTAACCCTTGGTAAACTTTGGTGACCCTTTGTAACCCTTGGTAATTATAAACTATGAGGACCCTTGATAACCCCTCATGAACTTTGGTGACCCTTGATAACCCTTGGCAAACTTTGGTAACCCTTGGTAAACTTTGATGACACTTTAACTGGTAACCTTTGGTGAATCTGGTAATCCTTGGTCGGTGACCCTTTGTAAACTTTGTTGACCCTTGGTAACCCTTGGTAAACTTTGGTGACTATTGGTGACCATTGGTGACCATTGGTGAAATATTGCTCGTCTTGTTCTCACATGAAACAGTATGTTAAAGTACGAGAATTTAAACATAGATTAATATAGCAGCCATGATTGATCTCACAGCCATGATTGATCTCAAAACATTGATGAAAGGAAATAACTCCATGTCCTCGTACATGTAACAAAAAATTCATGAGTGAAATATTGAATTGGCAAAGTGAAAAATCAATCATAAATTACTGTCTGGGGATCTAGATTTTTACAGATATGATCAGAAATTGGCTTCCTGTGCAATGCTCAATGAAATGAATCATTATTCTAGAGTCCATAAACAAATAAATTTGGTTTTAAAATGCAATTCAGAAACTTGTTCCATGTCAAAAACCAGTTGAGAAACTTGTTTCATGTCAAAAACTTGGTGAAAGCATTTTGGAATGATAATTGTATAAGTCCTGGACAAATTATGTTGAATGACTCAGATGTAACTAAATCAAAACTTCCTAACAACAGCTTTTATAATTTAATTAGCCTGAGATAATACTATCTGATATAAATGAAAAAGTAGTTGTTGTTTTCTTTGGCTTTACATAATACACAATAACCAGTAATCAGTCATCCCCGGATAGAAATATCCTTCCTCATATTATATATATATTGCAGAACATGCTTTCATTTTTCTTCTACGTCATAAACCTGGAAACACATTACAATAACCAAATTCTTAGACAACATTTCATTCAGATCAATTTTACTGACAAACATAAACTTTATTTGGAAAATGACTTTGAAGACAAATTCTAGCCGAGAACTTATCGCTATATCTATATAATAT
Organism: Mizuhopecten yessoensis; assembly: GCF_002113885.1. Taxonomy (NCBI): domain Eukaryota; kingdom Metazoa; phylum Mollusca; class Bivalvia; order Pectinida; family Pectinidae; genus Mizuhopecten; species Mizuhopecten yessoensis. The sequence goes on along the minus strand of NW_018403450.1, from coordinate 163,010 downwards.
CCTCCCTAATTTGGCCCACTTGACACGTAAAGATGTGAGGGAGAAGTTATTGTTCGAGCCAATTACAGCCAAACAGTGTTTTACTTGGTTTGGACTAATACAACATACAATGATTATGAAGAAAATCCAACATACAGAGCTGGTCATGATGAGCAAAGAACAGACTTGGCCTTCAAGGTTTTTTTAATTTGGTGTAACATGACGACAGAAATGAGAAATTTCACGGAGAATTTAAATCACTAACAAACATGACTATACAAGTTTTGTCTTACATAGCGCATGATGCCTTCACAACATTTGTATAATCAATGGGTATAGCCAGTCAACCTTTATGAGAAAATCTGGTGGAAAGGTTATCAGAAATGATATAACCATTGATAGATGATCAAACCTAACGTAAATATATCCCATCACAGATAGTGTATTGAGAGGATTCAGACAAATTGAGCGAAATAATGATTTGTTTATTGTGGGAATCATAACCATTTATATTGAGCCTCCCATGTTTTTCCAATAATACCAATAATTCTGTTTGACTGCGTAGGGTTTAAACGTCCACAGGAATACTATATTGATTTGTTTTCTTCCTAGATTTAATTCTGGTATTATGAATAACTTATTTTCAAACTTAATTATAGATTATCAATATATATCATGAATATCAATGTGTATTTACGACAAGAAACATGTCAGTTACAATAACACTGGTCTTGATCATAAAATGCGTAGTATCATAAAATATGTCTACTTTTGTGTCAATTTAATTCATTTTAATTCATTTATGACATGTGTATTCAAACTTTAAACTGACTAGCTATATTGATTAACTTAATGTCTGATTTGATTACGAAATGTTTTGCACTAATGAAAATAATAAATAACAAGAGGCCCATGGGCCTTAACGGTCACCTGATATATTTATACAGAGAGTTGATTTTGTTTTTAACATGAACAGAAATATTATTCAAAGTGACAAAAAACAATAAAACCACCTTACTCAATATCTAGCATACAGATTTCAGACTAAAAAGGATTTGAAACTAACACCTCTGATTTTTAACAAGGAAAAATGAAGAAATTTTAGCACACTGACTCCTTTGAGTCCCACCCTACAGCCCTTTGGGATAGGGCTGGCTCAAAATTTTCAAAGTATCAAACTGTCAATTCAAGGTTATAATTTCAATCTAGTTATTAACATGTAATATTCAAAGTATCATTTGCCATTATAAACCATAATACATTTTGCCCC